>NW_026267712.1:7776-10859 GCF_000697945.3 Frankliniella occidentalis
GACCGCCAACGTGGACAGCGAGTGCACGAGCATGCCGAGGCCCTGCAGCACCGCGTCGACGAGCACCGTGCTGGCCAGAGGCTCGGGCCTGACTATGCCACCGCCTCCCTTACGAGGCCACAGACCGCCAACGTGGACAGCGAGTGCACGAGCATGCCGAGGCCCTGCAGCACCGCGTCGACGAGCGTGCCGAGGTCATCACCCTCGAGCACCACGACGAACAGCACCGTGCTGAGCAGGGGCTCCGAGCTCGGGCCGGACAACGCCACTGCCTCCCTTACAAGGCCGCCGTCCGCCGTCGTGGGCAGCGAGTGCACGAGCATGCCAAGGCCCTGCAGCACCGCGTCGACGAGCACCTTACTGACCAGAGGCTAGGACCGGACGACGCCACCGCCTGCGCCGCAAAGCCGCCGGCCGCCGTCGTGGGCAGCGACGGCACGGGCATGCCGAGGCCCTAGGGCACCACGACGACCAGCACCGTACTGGCCCGAGGCTCGGGCCTGACAGTGCCACCGCCTCCCTCACGAGGCCCCGGCCGCCAACGTGGCCAGCGAGTGCACGAGTGGACAGTCAGTGTGCCCCCCCCCCCTAACTCACACAGATTATGCAAAAGTCTTGACCCCATATTCCCCCACCCCTCTTTCCCTCTTAGCTCGCCATCTTTTTAGACAGTCCCTAAGACCAAGACTGCCCCCACTAGAAGAGAACGTGCCCCCCCCCCTTTTCCCCCTCGCCTTGTTCCCTTCAGAACAGGACCACACGGGGGCTCGGCTGTGGCGACGGTGCGTCGTTGGCAGGCCAGCGATGCGCTCCTTGCACCCCCCCCTCCCCCCTAGCCTCCCCTCTCAATACCGGGCGGCAGGCGGATAGTCGTGGACTGTTGTAGGTACTTGAGCCGTCCCGTGTACTTGGTCAAGTACACACTAAAACCTCCATACATTTATGCAGGAGATAGTGCATTCAAGTACACACTTCCAGAGTGTAGTTTCCAGAGTGTAGTTCGAACGTTATGGTCCAAACTAAAGTCTTACTACATAGATCCTTCTCCCCGGGAATATTGTTCGGCTCCTTGTGAGTCCATGGTAGTAACAAGTAAACACCATCATTTTGTTCAAATGAAAAATTTGAATTTTTAGAAGCAATTAGAATCAAGGAAATCGATGGGAATCGATGGGAATCAACGGGAATCATCGGGAATCAAGGGGAATCAGCGAAAAACACAGGGAATCGCCGGGAATCACTGGGAATCAACGGGAATCCGAGGAATCAACGGGAATCAACGGGAATCACGGGAATCAACGGGAATCACGGGAATCAACGGGAATCACCAGGAATCACGGGAATCAACGGGAATCAGTTCTTTCGGGAATCATGTGTACACTTAAAATCGGAGTTATTGCCCCCTCGGAGTGAGTGATTTTTTCGTGCCCTTATGTCGGGCAGGTTATGCTCTTTTGATCGCCGTATAGCATGTCGTCTTGTGTTGGCGTGAAATAGAAAAAATGCCAAAAAGGTGTGAATCCGCCTGCCAGGTCGGCACCACCTATACACACATGCATAGCGGTCTTGACATGGGGGAAACGACTGTTAAACTTGGTGTCAGGCGGATTACGGATTACCCGGATTACCTCTGGCGTATCCTCCGGATTACGTTAATTTTTCTTTAAGATTACCCTGGATTACCCTAAAATTTCTTCGGATTACCCCTGGATTACCCCCGGATTACTTCGAATTTCCTCGGATTCCACCTGCCGGATTACCTAACGGCTGTCAGCCTGATTACCTTAGTGGTTTTCCCCTCTTGAAGAAAGTTAACGTGCCCTCCAGGACCTACGCGTTTGGTGTTAGCAGGCGGATAGAAGCAGTGCACTGCCATGCAAACTACAAGCAGGTCACCCCCTGTCCAAACCCCTCCCAGGTAAGGATCGCGAGGATACAAGCCACTAGGATTGGCGATGGCGACCCACATATATGTTAATTTAAAGCATAATATAATATTTTAACCTTTTTTTTTGTAAAGTTAGTGGTTTTTACTAGTATTTTGACAGATTTATACCGTTCATCCTCCGCACGTGGTCCAAAGCAAGTTGGTTTGTCTTCCATTATATTATACCTTTTCAGATGCAGGCAGAGTATGACGGGGTGGTTTTCAATCGTCAGCTTTTGAGTGGCAGAAGTGTTAAGTTTGCAGTGCAAACATTTGTAAACTCTTCTACCATTCTCAAGAGGCTGATTAGAAAGGTGGTTTTTTAAGGCTTCCTCCACCTTACTGCACCCGTCGATTGCCACGCTGATGTCCAGAAATGGTTCTGTGCGCTCTGAAGTATGTTGACACTCCAAACATGTTGCTAAACATTAAAAAAAATACTTGCTTTTACACCATAGAGGTTTCATTGTCTAAAAACTTTTGAAAAGAAAATGGTTCCTTACTCTGTTGCTTCATTATCCCTCCAAAAATTTGGTAAATAGGCGAGGACTGCATGTGATAGGTCTCAAGTCTGTTGAAAAAAGAAAAATACACACTTAAATAGAATACTGCAGAGAATGCCACTATACCCCCATCCCAGCCGATACCCCGCGATCCTCCTCTTGTGCGCGTGCGCTCCTGGTCACCTGTAGCAACACTGGAAACGCAAGCGTGTGAATGTCGCACACTTGCAGGTGTGTGAATGTTTATTCGTACACTTAGGGGGGTAAACGTGTGAATTTTATAGGAAAACTTCACACGTATACCCCCGTAAGTGTACGAATGGGTGTTCACACACCTGCAAGTGTGCGACATTCACACACTTGGGTTTCCAGTCTCCTTCTTGACCGACCTAATGTACCGGGCGTATCTTTGAATACGCAACAGTGTTGCGGGTTTGCATACGTTTTACAGCCGTAAGTGGCCATGGCCCCTGCGGCCATGCAAAAATAGAGTGTAGATGTCCTAAATAAAATTTGAGGTCAAAATTCTTATAACTTCCAAAGTTACAGCATGGTAAACTTGATTCAGGGATGATTATTTTGTGACTATTTTCGGATTGCTAATTCCTGATAGGGCGCTATCCACGCCAAAAAGACGTAAAAATTTCGACCTG
>NW_026267712.1:12449-19137 GCF_000697945.3 Frankliniella occidentalis
GGGGTAGGAGATGTCCGGGGCGGGTAGGCAGCGGTATTCTGATAGCCAAAAAGGAAAATATTTTCTTTGTGGTCTTTATCGATTGTTACATTTCCCTGGCCCCCTCCCTCTTCCTCTCCTTCACCGTAGTAATTTTATTTTAGACATTTAATTGGAAAGTACTTTACCTTTGCTGGGGACTCGAACCTCGGTCATCCGAGTTAGGAACCCGTCGCCTTGACCACTAGACCACGAGTTCGCCGGTAAGGGGGCCGTGTCCGATACCGGGGCCCCTTCCTCGCCCAGCCTCGGGGCTCTACGTGCCAGAAGATTATTACCGACGAACCGCGAGCGACCCGAAAGCGTACTGAAGTCCCCCTCTTCGCGACGCGAGCAGAAAGCACACATAAAGCTAACAAATTATTTTGCGGCGGGCACTGACTGACAATGTACTGTTTTGTGCGTAGCTAAGTACAACTGTCAACATACATAACCTACGTACAAAATTTGTACGTAACTATACAACATTGTACGTAATTATGCATAATATCGCTTAAAATTGTGCCTACATTACGTATGTGCATAGTTGTACGGAGGTATGCGTCCTCTCTCTACGAGTGCGTTCTCTCTGCGACTTCAACTCGTATGTAGACTGACGTGGTCATTGTGTCCAGCAGCCAAAGTGTGCAGAGCAGAGGGTGTCCCGGGGCCGCCCCATCGTCCCCTCTGACGAACCTCGGCGACCCACATCGGCGCACCGAGCGCGACCCTCCGCGAACCGATAGCGTACCGAAAGCGTACTAAAAGCAAACAAATCTTTTTGCGTCGGGAAGGCTTAAAACCTATAAAACACACACACTGTAAATAATACCTACTTCGATTTAGAGAAGCGCTGCAAAAATTCATCATCGAGTTTTGACAGGAGGCACCTGAGGAAATCATGCGCGTCTTCCTGTTCCTTTGGGACAAAATGTTGTCCAATGACTGGAACATGGTTAGAAATCAAAAACCAATTTAGAAGAACACTGAACGTAGAGGGCGTTCACATTTGATAAGTGATAAGTTATACTCACTGGAAAGCTTCTTGACAATCAGTTTTGGTTCGAGAACTTTTCTCTTGTGTGATTCAATGAGAGTTAGCCCGACACCACAGGTGACACATTTATCTACTGAGTGCCGCCCCTTCCTGTGTTCTTCATCAGCAAGAATCCACTCCACAAAACCGGGCACATGGAAGAGTGCCTAGAAAATGCATGTAGAATATAAGATTATGTCCGAGAGAATAATACAGGGTGTATCATTTGCCCCTTTGGATGCAGTAGTTAGGCACCCACCCGCCCCAGCACGGAGGCGGGGCGGTAATGGAGGCGGCGCCCCATACGGACACACTAGAGAAATAACCTCCGCGGTGTTCCGTGGTCACTACAGACGACTAACACAAAAAACACAGACTCTCCTGTGGTGTTTTCGCACTCAACAAAAGGAAGTTTTACAGTGTCGCATTTTACCCGCATTTTACAAACCTGAAGTGTAGCATTGATGTAGCACGTGTTGCCCAAATTGGAAAAGCCACTGCCGTGACCAAACTCTCTCTGCCAGCCAACCTCCACCAACTCCTTTGGGTAGAGCACAGCAGAGAGAGTCTGTGGAGCTGGGCCCTTGGGAATGATAATCTGAAACGAACACGCGAAAAAATAAAGTAATATATATAGAGAGTTGGTGATTTACGCCGTCCTTTTTTGTCTGAGTAGGGGAGAGCGGGGAGCGGGGCACATTGGTCCGTGTTTTTTCTTTTGGCTCCAAATGCTTCATGTGACGAGCTAGAAATTATTTTCTATCGCCAAGTTTTAGTCTGGTCCTCATTACCTCAGAAAATTGGTCGCAACACTTTACTGCAGGTACAGACTGAGAAAAACCGAAACCCGCAGAGGCCTGCTCGTGGACAAATGTGCCCCCTGCCCGGGGCACATTGGTCCGACATGCATGGGGCACATTGAGCCGAGGTAAAACAAATTGCCGAAAAGACCCCTCTTTATCCTAAGCAATATTTGGGTGTCTAAGTGTTATTCTAAGAAGAACAAACCAAGTGGAAACAAGATTTAAGTCAGATGCAAGACGGTTCAAATTGCCCCAAGGGTAGCAAATTCATTTAATTGTTCCAAAAGACAACTGGATTGTCCTAACCAATTGGGCACTGGGTGCAATCTGCAGCTAAAAGAGTAGGCTTCCCCACAAAACTTGGTTTAAAACCAAAAATTCGTAGTTCTAAATGGGCTAGTTGTGGAATAAAGATATTTTACTTTTACCTGATTTTGGGGTTAAAAATATTTAACCCCTCGCCTATCCGATGGTTGCCAGTTAACCTTGTCATACCTTTCAGAAAATCAGTCAGGGTTGTAATGGCTTCTTCTATAGTGTGAGTCAGCCCACTGCGATTGCTCTATCCTGCTGAAACTTGATGGTGGACCAATGTGCCCCATGGTCCTATGTGCCCCACTCTCCCCTAACTGTAGTGCATGCAGGCTTTCGGACGGGCTCGCCTATACACTGAAAACTGCATAATGACGCTTGTCAATCACTAGGCGATGACGCCGCGCGTATTTCGGTTTTGGTGGAATATTATCTAAGCGAGCTCTCGAATTTAATTTTTGATTGCACAATCCGATTCCTCGAAAAATTTCCGATCAAACGAGTTAACATGTGATGGGGTTGTGACCCGTAGTTTGCTAGGAACATTCAGGTTAACGTTCTTTTCAGTTTTGTGATTTGAGCTTAGGGATCATCCAGAAAGTACGCCCGTCATTCGCAGCTGCGAAACTACCAAGCTGAGCGTATGAAAGCTCTCCGAGCGCCTGATGGATAGGCAATATCGTGGCTGCAGTGCACGCGTGTACTGCGGGCTGGCCTACCCCGGGTTCTGCAGGCGCCGAGTTCCCGTTATTCACGTAATGAATCTCAATTAAGTCGGACGTACTTTCTGGACGATACCTTGGAGCCCCATCAATGTAGGCTCGTTTGATCGGAAATTTTATGGTGGAATCCGGTGGTGATATCGGAAATTACATTTCAGAGCTGGCTTAGATAATACTCTATAAAGTCTTAATTACGCGGCATCATCATCTAGTGACCGACAAGCGTCATTACGCAGTTATCAGTGAATTGTTTCTAAGGTGGCACCAAGGCAAACTAACTTCAGACATTTACAGAAAAACCAAATCAACCAAAAACCACGAGTAAACGTTCATTGCCAAACGCTCGAGCGCAGGGGGATCCCTTCTTGCCATCTAGCCGAGCCCCTGATACACGATGGTAATACAAATGTGCAATATTGCAGATAAGACGGAAGTGTGCAACTCGTGACTTTGCACATTACATGATGTTTAACTGAACTACGCACGTAGTGACCAAATATTAAACAATACATGAGTAAACGTTTATGAAATGACTAATGTTTGCACAACAATTGACGTCTAGTTCAGTTCCACACCACGAAGAGCACACTTAAACTGCCATTATTTGGTGCGCGACTTTCTACATATTGTTTTATACCAGTGCTTGGGTTGCCTAGGGCGGGCCGCCACGCCCGCACCACAGAGCTGTTTGGCGGGTTGGCCTACGCAGCTCGTTGCAGGCGCGCTATCCCTGGTGACGGCTACACTGTAAATATATAAGGCGCACGCGCTCTGTGCGTGGTTACCGCGGGGCACTTCGCGTGCTTCGTGGGGCTGCGCGAGGACCCCACGAAGCCAGCGCAGAACTCCGCGGGTGCGCAGGTGGCTCACGAAAGACTTCGCACAGAACGGTTACTCGTGGTTTTTTCACCCAGAAAAGCGAGTTCTTGTTTCAAGTATATTGCGCTTGTTCCAAGTCCCAAATGCCCTCAACTTGATCAAACCCCTTTGGTACTTGAAATAAGCATTGCGGGGCTTGAAACAAGTGCATGAGCTGGGAAACAAAAATACCTGCGATGGTGTCGACACCGCATTGTATTTGTATTTAGAAAAAAATCAAGGCGAGTTCAAGTATATGGGACTCAATCAAGTTGAGGTCCAGATGGACTTGACTCTTGCTGCAAGGGGTCGTCGTAAACCGAGAACTTTCCGCTTGCCACAGTATAAATGAGGAGAGACAATTTTTGTACCTTGGTTGGATATGTCTTTGAGCACATCTTCATCAAATACAAATTTGTCTTTATGGAGGTACAAATTGTACCTAGGATAGGTACAACTGCTGTATTTTGTATGTAACTTAAATTTGGTTTAGATGTGCACAAAGACACATCTAGCCTACGTACGAAAATTGTCCCTGGCCATTTAGTGTGCAGTCCGTCGACATGTCCAGGGGACCAGCGACTTTGTCGTACAACTGTCAGGCTGCATGGACGAACGGGCAGAGTCGGTGACACGTCACAGCGTGATTGTGTTCGGAAGCGTGCTCCTCTTCCTTCCGTGTTCACTCCCAGTGGATACGTCGACGGACTGGCAAGTGGAAGGTTCTCGGTTCGACTCTCGCGCGGCGCCGTCGTCTGCTTTTCTACTTTCCATTTTTTCTGGCGCTATTTCCATACATTTCCTGTCGAGAATGTCTCCAAACTGCCTCGAGGAAATATCTCGATTCTGTCTCAGCTACGTCTCCAAAACGAGACGTTATGGGACTTTCTCGAGACATCGGGAATACCTCCTAATTGTCTCGATGCTGCCTCATCAAAGTCTAGATTGCGTCTCGTAAACGGTCTCCATTCACTTCCAGCGTCTTTATAGTGTCTCAGCTCGAGACATTCTAGATCTATATTTTTCTGTCCGGGCATGGCCCCCATGTAAAGAGTAGGCAAACCCGCTGATACACCCGGAACTGCATTCAGCCGTTTTAACGGGCTTGCCTACCGTCCCACTGTGAAGAATATTCTCGTAGTTTTTCAAGATATTTTATAGTTTACTTTCTACAAAATATATGCTGTAAATATACGACAGCCGATTCCTGCTCGTCAATGAATTCCATGCACTTGCAAGTCGATACATAGTGCATGTAGTTATACCACGTTAAATTGTAATTTTCACCCTTCATGGACAATTATCGGGAACGTAGCGCGTTCCTTTTTTGATCTGAGGTGTATTGTAACGCGATACGATAACTCAGATTGGAAATTAACGTAACGTAACGCAATAACTTTTTTTTGTATCGTTAACAACCCTCTTCACGAATTCACCAAATGTGCATCTAAAGCGTACTGCAGACAAACATTTCACTGTGAAAAATAGTAGGTAGGTTTACAGGAAAATTTTCCTTGACGCAAGTTGTAAAATTACAATTTGAAATCGTAAAAATACATGCAGTGCGTATCGACTTTCAAGTGCATGGAATCCATTGACGAGTAAAAAATCTGCTGTTGTAAATTTACAACTTAAATTATTATTCGAGTTTACATAAAATTTGTAAGTTTATACGACAGTATTTTTCACAGTGTAAAAGAACTGAAAAAGAACACCCACTCTGCAAACAGCGCTTACGAAATTTGCACCGGTTGGCCAACACACACACCCCGGAACATTTCGTTGGTATACGTTCTTATGCATAGCAAAATTCTCACCTGCACTGGAGCGGCAGGCTGCGGCAGCACGGGCCTGATGATTACAGGACTTCCGGCGGAGCCTGGGAGTGGTGGGCGAGCAGGGGTTCCGGGTGGAGTTTGGAGTTCTTTTACAACCTTTATTACACGCTGCTGAGCCTGGGCCGGAAAGGGAGCACTCTAGAAACAAAATAGAGGGGGAAGTTGATCGTATCTTATTTGCCGTAGCGTCAGTGGGGAGTATTTTCGTGTAATATCAAATTTCTTACCACCACTGGAGCAGCAATCTGAGACAATACGGGCCTCGTGTTGATAAAACCTCCCGAAACCACTGTACGGGCAACACCATCGTCAGGGGGGGCGCAATTCGGGACCAAATCACGTACCCCAGCTGCAACGGTAGTTTGCCGAAGAGTGTTTGGGGCTAATGAGGGAGGATGTAAAAGTGCTTCTTGAGGTCCATCACCTGTTTCTTTAGGGTAAAAGGGGAAGAGGCATCAGATACAGTAAACATTTCCTGGTTACAGTGTTTTTATGCATAGAACATGAAAGACATACATTGCCATTATTTTTACAGTACCCAAGGATCCAGGGAATTTGGTGAAACTAGGAAGGAAAGGAAAAACCTTGAAATGCGATGATACACTCCAACTACTTCCAATATCCACTAGTTAGTACTACTACACATACCTCCAAAAGTAAATTTACTTACAAACCACAGAAGACAACAGATATAAAGTCAGAAGCCTTCCTTAAATGTTACCTCCTAACACCAGGCTTACTAAATGGATGCATGATGACGGTCGATAGATAGACGGCTCGCTGTGAGAGGCTGGATCACTTGAACAGATCGAACTAATTATTTGCAATACAAAGCCCGTAAATTCTTTGCAACGTTACAAAGAATATAGTTGGCAGGCATTTTACAATGTGTAGGGGCGAGTAGGCGTGTTTTGATGCTAGAGTAGATGTAGAATGGGTTTTGGGGTGGCGAAGCCCTCAAACAAAGTGTATGCGAGCGAGTGTTTGGGGTGTGTTGGATATGTGTTAAGCGCAGCGCGAGTACGGGCTAGTAGAGCGAATGGAGCGCGAGTGCACACCGAGTATTTTTGCGACTCGGCCGGGCTCAGAAGGGTATCGCTC
>NW_026267712.1:19632-20027 GCF_000697945.3 Frankliniella occidentalis
AAAAAAACATGGGTACAGAGCCAGGGTACGGAAAGGTACGGAAAAAGTCCTGTTAATTTTGATCCGGAAGTTTTCGTCTTGAGTGCGGAGTCTGTTACGGCGTTCCATACCCCCCTCCCTGTGCTAGCCCATGTAAAAATCGTTGGTACGGTGGCCATGTAGGCAAATCTCCGGACCGCTTTCGAAAATCACTCCGAAAAGTGAGGTACGGAACGCGCCGTGACAGGCTCCGCATCCAAGACAGTGAGGGAGAGAGGGGAGAGAGAGAGGGAGAGAGAGAGGGAGAGAGAGCGATAGAAAGGGAGAGAGCGGGAGAAAGAGGGAGAAAGGAGAGGTTGGGAGAAGGGAGATTGTATGAGAGAGGGAGGGGGAGAGAGGGAGGGGGAGAGAGGGAG
>NW_026267712.1:21529-24423 GCF_000697945.3 Frankliniella occidentalis
TTCTGTAAACATGCTCGGCTTACGCATTTTTTAATGCGCCAGTATAAAGAAATTTGTGCATACTGGCGCATTAAAAAATGCGTAAGCCGAGCATGTTTACAGAAATCAGTAACTATGAACAAAAATGTTCATAAGGTTTTAGTGCGCGTCGATCGAAGTGATGGAAGTCGGTTGAGATTCACGTTGTTTTTCGCTAAAAATGCATTTAAAACACATATCTAACGTCACTATCAATGGTATTTAGTCTAACACTCCCGCATTCTGCAACTTTCCATTATAAAATGGCTTAAAAGAAGAAGAGATATTTTTTTTCTCCATTTGAATCGCTGCTGCTTCGCACCGTTTGCGCTTTGCAGATAAAAGCTTAGTCTCTGTCCTGAATCTCGTTTAAAAACAGTTTTGGGGCAAAATGTAGTATCATATTTGAACGCACATCACTTGCCGATCAACATTATTTGTTTTTACTGCATTTTCAACGGTAAACAACGTGAAACTTGACCAACTTCCATCACGTCGATCAACGCGATCGACGCGATGAACGTGATGGAAGTTAGCTGAAAAGGACGCACCCCTAGTAGCGACCGAACCACCGCGCGAGACCCTAGGGTTGCCCAAAAAAACGCATTTTTTGATTTTTGAGTGGGCATGTTGGTCAGAGGGTGCAATTTGGTGTATAGATACACCATGATTTTTATTATGTAAATGGAACAATATTTGACCCTGCCGAAACGAGCTCAAACTTTAACATTACTTTCTTATGGGGAATTCTACTAAAAACTACAATTTGGGCCTGGACCTCAAAATATTACCTGTAGACGAAAAGTGTTGTAAAAATCGTGATCTACGCGAAAAACCGAGTCAAACAACATGCCACTTGCCAGTATCGGCCATCGCATTGCGTAAAAATTATTCGTAAAATAATCACTTTTTTGAGAAAAAACAGCAATGCATGAAATCCTGCATATCATGCACAACAAAGTACATAAGGGGTTACGCTAACGTTCGAGGGGAGGGAGAGGGGGCCGGCAGGCGGGCGTGGCAGGAGGGCTTGCGATATCTGTCTCGGGAGACACTCGCTTTTCCAGGAAAAGTGATTGGTCGAGTTGCTTGGGGCTAAACTTCCAATGTCCACAGCAAATGTCAACGAGCGACGTTCGAGTACCGAATCCAAGTAAAACAAATGCGAGCGGGGGAGGGGGTCGACTGTGACCATGTGGATGGTCACGCTGTCCACTGACAGAGGACGGTCACCGAATGCCTTCGGGCGCGGCTTCTCGAGGAGCCACCGGCGGCCTCGACCATAATGTAACTACGCCTAAGCCTTGTCATGTGCGCGGCGGCGAGGGACAGTAGCCGGCAAAAAACAAGTTTTCAAATCAATCGCCACACTGAAAGTTACTCTATGTAACAACACGAATGTGTACGTGTATAACGGTTGTTACATTCATAATTTTACGTTACCGTTGTTACACAAAGTGATATACGTAACAAATGTTGCATAAACTAAAAAGTGTAACAGCTGTTACACTGCCAATTATGCTCGGGACGCATAGCTCTATAGTTACAATCAATAAAAATAATTTTGTTATACAAAGTATTTGTGTGACACCTGTTACTGCAAGTAATATGTATAAAACTGTTACGTTAAAAAAATGTACAACCGATGTTACACACGCACACGAACGTAACAATAGCTTTGTATTATGTTACATAAAGTGATTTTTAGTGCACGGACGGATGCGGCCGCTGCGGCGTAGGTGACCCGTCGTGGACACATCAGGAGACAGGGCCACAGTGTGGGCTCGGATTCGGGGATGGGGTCAGGCTCGGGTGAACGCATAGAAAGTGCTATGGCGCATATCACAAGATAATATTCTGAAAACTGCGGGCGGCGGAGTGCGTTGCGTCACAGCAATGTTGTGCACTCTAAATCTTTTACAAAGAGTTTTTCGTATAATGCAAAGAATTCTGTCCAACCGTTATATACCAGGTGGCTGATTCACGCCGCGCACTTCTGTAGGTACTGTACCGCACGCACGAGAGCGGGAGAGCTTGCCTATCGCCCCTGTCCACGGCGCCCTACGAGCCGAGCGAGTAGGCAACCCGCCCGCACTCGTGCCTGCGGTACAGCATAACTACAGAAGTGCGCGGCGTGAATCAGCCACCTGGTACAGGGAATTTCTTTGTACTACAAGAAATTTCCTTGTATTACACAAAATGTTTCTTTGTATTACAATGATTTTTATTTGTATTCCAAAGGAAATTTGGCTTTGAATTACGGTTGCACAGAATTCTTAGTAATACAAGGAGCAAAAGGAGTAAAAAGCGGGTGTGCGACACGATTTTGAACACGTGCAAATGCTCGCCAATTGAACACTCGACATATCAGTGAATCCGGTGCCTACGGCCCTTCACCGGTAGGCACGCTCCAAAGCGCTCCGCGCTCCGGGGACCACGAAGGGTTATCAAAATAAGCATCGGCCGACCGACCGACCGATTTTCCGAGCGCGTGAAAAACGTGTTTAAAGTGTGTGACACGCACATTTTCGGATAGGGGGAAGTGTGGGGATCATTATTCTGTAACAAACATTGAGATGCGGTGTTTATAACGTCCGTGAGACGCTTTAGAGTAAAGTGAGAAAGTAATATGCGAGCGACTGTGAATGTCCGCGGCGCTTCGCAAATTTTTGAGTGAGCACTTTACATCAAGATTACAAACAACAATTTAAGATCGGTCGGTCGTCCGATGCTTATTTTGATAACCCCCGAGCCCGAGCGAAATGGACGCGAAATAGACGCGAAGTAGTTGGTAAAACAGCCACGAAATACCCCCGAAATACCGCGAAATGTCAGGAGAAATGCCACGAAATAGCCCGTACGCTACGGACTCAAAG
>NW_026267712.1:29210-30014 GCF_000697945.3 Frankliniella occidentalis
ATCTAATAAAAATATAGAGGTAGCTCAACTTTTAGGTAGGTCTAATAAGCTGCACCGCAAATTTCGTTCTTTGTATTGCAAAGAAATTGTTTGTATTGCAAAGCGATTGTTTGTAAGGCTTGACAGGGTCTTACGAACAATCAGTTTGCATTACGAACTATTAGTTCGTAAGCTTACGAACAACTAGTTAGTAAAACAACGCTTCAAAATCCTTCGTAAGCTACGAAGGCTTTGGTTTGCATTACGAACCTATTGTTCGTAAGCAATTTACAGCGCACAGAGACACATCTAGCGTACGTACAAAAATTGTCCCTAGCCATTTAGTGTGTTTCTGGACTAGCACTGTTTGGCTCGACTCGCAGACGGGCGTCGAAGAACTACGGATGATGAGCCAACCTCAGCCAACAGCTAGTAGCTAGCCACCCGCAGCGGAGGCCTTTGATTTAAAATTATGGCGCGAAAGTCCCGTCTTGAATGGGACACCCTGCACAGTGCTTCGGTTTTCTTCGTAGCTTAGAAAGAAAATTGTAAACAAAGTGCGTTGTAGACTTACAGTGCACACGTCACGTCACGTGTGACGCGGGTAGCAGACATTGAGGCGCGTGTGACGTTGCTCCGTCACGCCGTGTCGTACACCGTGCCACACCGCGCGTGACACGCCCCGGCCCGGCACCCTGTGGTGAACAGGGTCAGTAGCCTGCCTCTGCGGCGGGGCTGGCGGGGCTGGCGGGGCTGCCGACCCCGTGGACCACAGGGTGCCGCGGGGCTGTGCACAGGAGGCCGGGCGCGCGGCAAGGGGGGGGG
>NW_026267712.1:30064-40904 GCF_000697945.3 Frankliniella occidentalis
TCCCCCTGAGCACCAAAATGACGAGATTGTGATCATTATGATATGATAAAAGTGAATGAATAGGATCAAACATCTTCCCAAGGAAAACTAATTACATTCTACTCCCATGCATCCTATAGAGGGGTTGAGCTGTGGCCGGCGAAGAAGAAGAAAAGAAGAAGTTGTTACATAAGCAAGATGGCCGCCTTGCCCCCACTCCTCCCTGCACCACCCCCTGGCCCCCGGCGGCCATCTTGCTTGTAACAACTTCTTACTTTCTTCTTCTTCGCCGGACACAGCTCAACCCCTCTATTTGGACTTGAAATTTTAGGTTCCGATTAGTTCATGTTCTGATCTGCTACTAATGGAAATTATGGTACGAAACTACAGTATTGAGTGAAAAGAATAAATAACATTACCACGTTGAATATTATGTTAGTATCCCTTACAAAGAAAGTTTTAACAAGGTACTGACCAGACAAGTTGAAGTAGTCCAATATTGCTGGATTAGAAGAAAGACGGGCTGAACTTTTTGTAAGTGAATGAGACAAATTAATATTCCTCACTTCCTCTTCAGGTTCCAAATGGACGTCTTCACCTTCATTATAATCTAGCCATTCCTCGTCATTCTCTAGATCGTCCCAGTTGTCTACTACCTCCATCTCAAAGCAGTTAGCATTTTTCTTTGTCCAGCCATTACTTTTATTACTTAGCCTCTTTCTTTCTGCTTCTAGCTGCTTCTGTTTCTCTTTGTCTCTCAAACTTTTTGTAAAATTTTGACACATGATTGTCAGTAAACACTTCCCCATAGTTTCAGTCAGCGTACGCTTCAATTCATCTTTGTGATTTTCACACAACCAATCATCTTCAAAATTTACACACAAATGATACATTTCCTCTAAAACATTGTTCTTGCTGAGAAGGTTTAAGCTATTTTGCAGAAATTCGGAACGTAAATTAAGAAACATCTTAATAACGTGGGGAGAGACGAAAGTTCCATTATCATGTTGCATATTATTTAGATTAGTGAACTCTTCAGATATTTGAATGTCTCCTTCTTTTAATAAGTCACTATGCCTTACTATAAACGGAACGTCACTGGACTGGATAAGAGTGTGGTCGACACTTTGATTCGCGGTGAGCAGGGACGATCGACAATCTTGACATTGATCAGCAGGAGACATTTTCAACACTTTGCTCAAAATATTTGAGCAAACCACAGTTGGATGCTGTCTGCAAAACTTGCTAAACCTACTGCGAGACACATAATTGTCGATGTCTTCGTAAACCACATCTTTTCCACGAACTAGATCTGGTTCTTCAGTTTCTACAGCTGGGTGGTCATTATTGCCGATGTTATTAAAAAAGAAATTGAGATCTGTTAAAAAATCGTCCTGATCGTCAGTACAGTTCTTGTTATCGGCTGTGGACTTGGATAAGTTATTGATCAGAGCAGCTTTCAAAGCACTGGTAAATTGGACAGATGTAGGTTTTCTATTAGAACCATTTGCAGCACGAATAGTGGCAAACAAATTTTCGACGTGGTCTTGGTTAAAACGCCGTAGATCCAGAGATCTAAAGCCTAAATCAGAGCAGGTTTTCCACAACCGTTGAAAGCCCTTCACATTATCCATCCAACCAATGAGACAGGGTGGCCGGTGAAAACGTCCTGCGAAGCGACCACTATTGTGCTGGTATTTCCACGATTTTAACTTTTCAAGCATAACTCTCCACATAACATGGTGCGGTGATGAGGGACTTACCAGGCAACGCATGGGTTTTGCTTTATCTTTGGGGCCAGGACCATTAGTAAGATCAAAGAAAAGATCAATCAGTGCAAATGTCAGAATGGTTGGCACACACGAAGACAATTTTCTTCCCTCACTGGAAATTATGATAGCCTCCATACGATTGCACACTGACTCGCTCATAGCTTGAGCAGCAAGCTTCACACGCATCTTTGTTCTTCCGCGGGGAAATACGTGATCAGCACTCAAGCCACTTTTGCCACCCAGCTGCAGTAAATCATAAGTGTAAAATTCTTCGAGGTCCTTCCACTTTGCAACAACACCAGGGCTAACATGCAGGTCACTGGTGAGAAGATTGTTCCTGATATTCTTGAGAATGTGGGGTGTATCAAAAATGTGGACAACTTTTAGGTTGTCCACGTGATACAATGGCTCGTATTCCCCCTCTTCACACCGTGACCTCAAGATGTTGATAGCACCACGATTTGTTGCGCCCTGGTCACTCGCGGTGCTGAGAACAATTAAACCTATCTCTTTTAAAGCTCTAATTACATCAGGAATTAATCTTGACAAAATTTCTGAAGTGATTGTGTCCTTCACGAAGTAATATGCCACGGGCATTTTCCACCGACCCGCAATACCCCGAAGCATAAAAACGAGAGCTGCATTGCAACAACTAGTGGTCCTCCCTCTCTTTCCCAAGTTTTCAAAACCCTCAACCTTTCTGGTTTTGGTGTTGAAGTACAAGCCGCTCTTTAAACTCATCTCGTCGAAACTAAGGGTACAATATTTGCGCTTACCCTTTAACCTATTTTGAGCTTGGGATTCCAGGTGCTTCAGAACAGGCTCACAAATACCTGGTTGCAATGGAATTTCGTCCAATAACGCGAGCAAAGTTTTGGGGCAGGGCACAGTTAAGTACTGAGAGTACCAGACGTAAACTAATCTGCTCCTCTTGTACATGGCTAAATAGAACAGTTTCTGCTTCAGTGTCCACCTCCTGCCGTTAGCCCGTTTCGAGAAATTTTGCATTTCACCCTCTAAAATCAGTTTGGCTGCAGGGGATATTAGCATTTCCTGTATCTCTTCCATGAATCTTCGCCTGCCGATTTTCTTGAGGTGGCTGTTCTTTAATGTTGCCTCTTGCAGCTTGCCTCTTATCCTAATCGCATCTTGTCGGTATTTCTGCGTGCTCTTCAGAAGTAGTTCAGCGTCTGGGCTGAGGACAGTGCCAGGTGTGATACCAGCAGACTCTGCCAGCATTCTCTTAGACATCCTCTGGACCTGGGGTGTGTTCGATCTGTTTCGAGAACCCGGTCCTTGAACACCAGAGCCTGCAACACAATGCCAAATAGAAGCAAATTATTATACAATGAAGTGCTACGTATGTGAATATATCCACTGCCGCTAGAAATAAAATGTCTACTTTTTTGTGTCCGGTGTTATTTCAAAATTTTCGCTCTCCCTCACAACTTTCCGTCACGTCTGTACCTCACACATGTCCGTCAAACCTCTGCATCAAACCTTTCCGTCACACCATTCCGTAAAGTCTTTCGTAAAACCAGTCCGTCACACCATTCCATTACGCCATTCCGTCACACCTTTCCGTCACACCATTCCGTCACACCTTTCCGTCACACCTTACGTAACACCTTTCCGTTACACCTTTTCATCACGTCTTTTCGAGACATTTCATCACCTTTCTTCTACGCCTTTTGCACTGATAATCTAAGTGTTCAACTGCTCAACACGTATAAGTGTGCTACTGCAAGTTAAATATTTGCAAGTGTGCAACTGCAAGTTGAAAACTTGCAAGTGTGCAACTCAGTAGGTGTGCACTTGCAAGTGTGAAACTCCTTGGTTAAACACTTCCTATACAGTAAGCGTCCCATCTATGGAAGTGTTCAACCGTGGAGTTGCACACTTGCAAGTGCGCACCTACCAAGTTTAACACTTGCAAGTGTACGACTACGGAGTTGCACACTTGCAAATACACACTTGCAAATATTCAACTTGCAGTTGCACACTTACAATTGTTGAGCAGTTGAACACTTAGTTTATCAGTGTCAGAAGTGCTGTCACGCCTTTCCGTCATACCATTCTGTCACACCTTACGTAACACCTTTCCGTCACATCATTCCGTCACACCTTTCCGTCACACCTTTCCGTCACACCATTCCGTAAAGTCTCTCCGTAATACCATTCTGTCACACCTTTCCGTCACACCTTACGTAACACCTCTCCGTTACACAAAGAGTCTGTAAGAGTGTCGTTACCACCTATACTCGAGCAACTTGAAGTTCACATAGTGTCGGTCATACAAAGAGTCGGTCACCCTAATTCGGTCAAAAATAGTTGGTCACAAGGGTTCTGTCCCAACTAAATCTGTCAAATTTAATTTGACTACATGTTGGTGAGGAGGGATGGTCACATCTAGAGTCGGTCACATATAGAGTCGGTCCCAAAGAGTTGGTTTCACCTGTCACCGTGCACCTTTTTGTATTTTGAGAGGCGGGTGCTGGGCATTATTCTACTGTTTGAGGATACAAGGTGGCCTGGTTACGCACTGAGGCTGGTTTTGCGATACTCTTCACCAAAAACCATGTGATAACCAAAAAAAAATGTAATAAAAGTGTCAGGATATAATGATAAAATCATCACAAAATATAATACTTTTAACATTTTATCACAAATTTTTGTGATAAAAAGTTATTGCATAATTTTTGTTTGTGGTTTTTGGTGAAAAGTATCACAAACCGGATTTCGTTCCGTTCGCTCCGCGAATAATTCAAGTCAATTGGCGGCGATGGCGGCAGGGCGGCGGCGCAGCAGGACGGCGGTGCCGGAGGGCGACGGCTCAGGCTCAGAGCAACGTAGAAGGGCGACTGCGCAGGGCGGAGCAGGCAACTAGGCAGACCCGCGCGGGCCACCACGTCGTCTGCGGTACGTCGCGGCCTCTTCGGCGGGAATCTGGAACTGACAGAAAGAGGCAACGGCCTCTCGGAGGCAACGGACGAGCGTCCGGGGCGTTGCAGGGCACCGTAAACGTACAACCGAGATGGGGAAACAGAAAAAAGACATGACTTAAACAACCTTGGCTGACATGGCCCGCACCTGAGAGCGGGGTGCAGCTGCAGCGCCCGCCGCTCGGCCCGCCGCGACACAGCGAGGCTTCCGCGGGGCAGCGTCAGAAAGTACGTCTATCATTCACCGTTGTAAACTTGCCAAATTCTCCTATTGCAAGCTCTTATAGCGCCAGATGGGCAGGCAACATGTTCCATACAGTGCATGCATGTACTGCGGGGGTGCCTACCCCGAGTCTCGCAGGCGCCGAGCTCCCGTAATTAGCGGAATGAATCTCAGAAAAGCGGACGTACTTTCTGGACGAACCCTAAGGGAGCATCGAGCAAGTACGTCCGTCTTTCGTCGTTACGGAACTGCCGAGTTTCGCGCATGCAAAGCTATCATAGCGCCTGATAGATAGGCAACGACTTGTTTGCAGAGCATGCGTGTACTGCGGGTTGGCCTACCCTGCGTCTTGCAGGCGCTAATCTCCAGTAATTTGATGGATAAATCTAAGAGACAAGCAGGCCCGCTTTAAAATTAGCCCCGTAGACATAGAAAGGGATGTAACGGTGAAGCACCGCGACTACAACCCACCCTTCTGCACGAGGTCGTTTGCATAAGCCCGCTGGATAGCTTTTTCAAAGCAGAAAGGCGGGCTAAAAAATGGTCGGACTTTCTGGACGACCCATAAGTTATTGCTGCTCGGAGCAACTGGCGAAGGTGATGGACGTTAAACGGTACAAGAAGCGGAGAGCTGGAGCAGCTCGCACAGGGAACAGTTTGTCGTGTTATTACAAGATACGAGAAATTTCACGCCAGCCAAAACTGCGTGAAAATCGCGTGAAGTAGTTCACCGCGCGCTGGTGCTTTCGAATCCCAGCCCCGGATTGGGATTTCTTTTGTGTTGTGTTGGGTCCATCCCAGTTCGCACGGAAGAAAAATTTCAATACAGACAACAAAACAAACTGATTTAGGATTGTTCTTTTAAATAACAGTAAATCTAATCGGTTTCGGTGTCAGGCTGAAACCTGGATACTCCAAACATTAGACTCAGCGCTCGAACATTTGGTGACCAAACCTAAAAAAATTTGGATCGTACTTTTCTTTCAAATTTATCAAAAATTTTAAATGTGTGACCCAAACTTTTCTCACCTTGCGAGATAGGATAGCAGTATAGAGTCGCGCCGGGTGTTGTGGTTACTAAAACCCAATGAATAACACGAAAAAAAAACTTCAGCTGCTCTAGGTAAATGTTAGCTGGCCAGACACTAGCTAACTTTTAAGCTGTTAAAGCTCAACTTTCGCTGTGGTAGTCACATTTTAGCTGCAGGAACTAACAGCTTACCTTGCATGATCTGGTTTGGATGACATATTAGCTCTCTCAACTAATGCGTAGCTACCTCAGGAAATATTTAGCTGAGAGAGCTTAAAAGTTAATTAGTGCCTGGGCAACAGCATAAAAGCTAGCAGGGCTAATCGTAGCGTGTGGAACTTACACGAAAGAAAACAACAGATTCGCTGTAACAAGTTACACATTAGCTCTCTCCTCTCATTTTTAGCTCATGCAGATACGCTGCTGTTGCTGAAGTAGTTCGTGCGTTGTCTAGGACAGCTAAAAGTTAGCTGAGATAGCTAATATTTTCTTTTAAGGCCAATCCAGCTGATACTTTTTTTTCCGTGCACACGCACCGGGACGCACTATTCAGGGTGTAGTAATGGATGAAGTGTGTGAGAAATAAAGTACACAGAATTCAGGTTCTTAAGGCCAACCACCAAGTACTCACACTTTAGGCTGATGTTGTCGGGCCAAGGACCGACGCACGTCTGACGTGTCGTGCGCCCGATTGGGCCGTCCCGGGCTGTATCGGGGTAGCACCCCGAGTAGCGAACACAAACCCAAGGGCTTTCTAGCGGGCACTGGTTCTGACGCTAGTTCCTCCTCGTGAGCCCGAGAATTTGAAAGTCTACGCATGTGTTTAACCTCCAGCTCCAGTTGTAAAATTACAATGAGCCATACTGTAATGAGGACATCGGACTTGGGAGCAAAAATGGGTAATTTACATTAAAAAAAACATGAAATCGAGGCATCTGGATACTGCTTTAAAGCAATCATTTCACAACTCATGCCATAATTTGCAGTCCTGGCGAAAAATGTTAGTCACAAGTAGGGTTGTAACTTGCTTTAACCGCTGAGGCTCTAAAAATACAGTGTAAGTTTTACAGTGTAACACAAACTGTGAATTTCAAATTGTAATTTGACGACTTTTATCATGGAAAATTTTCCCGTAACCCCTACGACTATTTTTCACAGTGCAACAAAATATTCCTACGAGGGCGAACTAGCGTCTTGTTTACTTCATTTGCGTCAGAGATAATTTTGTAACTATTTTAATGGTTGAACTTAATTTTCAAACATGTACTTGTTGGTCGGCTGGGGTCGATTTTTCTGCCACAAGGCTTTCCCCTTTTATTGCCTATTGTTTTACAAATCTAAAATCCTACTCTAGTCCCCCCTTTCACTATAGCTAAAGGTGTCCACGCCTTAAAGAAAACGGGACACTGAAAAGAAAGAAGAAACCCGAAAGCTTATCGTAACCAACTTAACTCTACTTCTGACCTCACTGTTAAAAAAAACCCTGAAAATTCAGACGAACATTTTCAGAACGAGGGGTGTGGAACTAGACACAATATGTGTACATCGAGAAAAACATTCAAAAACAATCACTCACAATCTGAAACAATCACACACAATCTAAAACAATCGAACAAAATCGGAAACAATCACACACAATCTGAAACAATTAAACAGGGTTGGCAAGAAGAATTGTATTGAATCTTATTCAGTCCATATTATTACACTTTTCGAGTGCAAAATTGTGAAGGGCAAAATGTTGGGTGCGAAACTTTAATTGTGCTGAATTGATTTCAGGGGCTAAATGGAAAGTGCCAAAAGGTGCAAAATAGGTTTTAACTTTCCTCGGGGCAGAATAGGTGCCAAATAGGAAGATTAAATATACAAGTGCAGAATACAAAATTGAATGAAATTCCAAATTTTTAAAGCACAGCAGCATTGGCGTAATTGTCGAGAGGAGGAGAGGGAGGAGGGAGAGGCTAGACGCAGCGGTCGCCCCCGAGTGGAACTGCGGAGCGCGACTCGGTCAGAAACTCGTCTTCTCCGGGTGAGCGTTCAAATACCACGCGGAGCTTGTCTGGCGTTGTCCGTTCGACCCGGTAGCGACGAGACGGCGACGACGAAGCGCTGCGACAGTGGTCTTTTAGCCGTCGCCTCACCGTCGTACCCCTCGTCGCTCCGCTTGAGACATTCCCGTCGCACCGTCGTTGCGCGGGCCGCGAGAGGATCGTCGCAGTCCTCTCGCGAGTGCGGACATCGTCCGCCGTTATGAGGATCGTTGCAGCGCAGCCTCTCAAGCGGCGGCCAGTGGTCGCTCGCACAGTTCCGGTTGTGATGGTGCGGCTGCGGCGACCTCTCAGCAGTTGAGCGGTAGCGCAGTGGATAGAGCTCCCACTTCTCACGCTGGCGTGAGCGGGTTCGAGCCCGGACGGACTTGCAGACATTTTAGTAAAGTTTCGGGTCGCAATCGTTGCACTTCTGAAGTCGGTGTGATGACGGAGACCCGAGCGGAGACCGCATTTCATAGCAAGGGGTTACCCCCTCTGTCTGGCTCATGCTGCCACGCAGATCTCCTTCGACTAGGGTCACTAGTTTCAACTGCAGCAGTTACTCGAGCTACGAAAAACTGAGAGGGGGGAGGGGGAAGGCTGATCGAGGGGATTGTTTATTTCTCAGCCCTGTATGTTAATTTTTAGACAGTCCCCGGGACTGTGTCTACCAGAAGGAAACGTGCCCCCCCCCCTCTTTTCTCCTTTCCTTTTAGAACAGGGCCACAGAGGGGCTCGGTTGTGGTGACGGGGACGGTGCGTCTTTGGCAGGCCAGCGCTGCGCTCAGCGTCAGCTTGCCCCCCCCCCCTCCCCTCTCGACCGGCCGCACGGCACGGCGACAAGCAGTCAAGAGGAATACTTCCGAAGAAAATTGGAGTCCACCAGCGAAGCGAAAAAAAAAGTCGATGAGACGCACAACAACGTGCGCGCGCCTCATTTTCTCTGTGACTTTTTTCTCTCTCTGTACGCTGTTAGCGCGGTTTTAAACTCCCAAACCATCAAGTCGCCTTTTACACCACCGGAGTGGAGGCATGGGTTAGACGGTATGTTGTGACCACCGGGTCGCGTCGGCGCGGATATGGAGAGGCTCTCGCCGCTCCACCGCATTACTATCAGCTCACCGGCAAAGAAGGCGACGCCCGCACTCTGAAATCAAAGCACTGGTCGAGCGAGGCGTACGCACTTCTGTAGGGTGTTTAGCGTCCGATACCGACACTTCGTCTGGCCTCCCTGTTTTGGGCCATCTCGAACGTCCATTCTAGTGAGCATTTGTGAACGTTAAGTGGGTACTTGCGCCTCTCTCTCCTTCAGGGACCGTGCCTCTCCGAGGCGCAATCACATACTCGGGAACGTATCGTATCGTTTTCATTTTTTTTATCGCAAACTTTGCTTTTGCAAGAATACGGTATGATACTTCCCGAATCCTTTCGCAGGTTCACCAAACGGAAACCTACGGAAGAACCATTGTCAGTACTACTGCTGCATATGCCAAGTTTCAAGTCGATATCTCTTACCGTTTGGCCGTACCGACAAGTAGGAGAGCGCGCGGCGCGCGGTGAAGCGCTCGCGGTGCTGCGGAGAGGCCCCGAAACGGCTCCTCCCGCGCCCTCTTCGCTACTTCCGCACCGGGTTCGCAAGCGGGTAGGCCAGCCCGCCAATCAGCTGTGCGAAGAAGGCGGCCCGCCCAAACCGCCCAAGTGCGGGCGCGTCGGGAAAGAGAGCGTTTGTCGCCCAAACTTTACCTCGCGCGTCTATTGTTGGACGTTGGAGCACTTTCGCATCATCGACTGCCCTGTCGTGCCACAAGTTCCCACTAAACGTTCACAAATGCTCACTAGAATGGACGTTCGAGCATTGGCGTGAGGACTCTATGCTCTATACTTGGAGGAGCCGAACTCGCCGCGCCACGGAACCCATAGACTTCAAATTTGAACCAAATTGAAGTCGGTCGGGGTGGCGTCTTCGCCGTCGTGGTCAGAGGACTCCGATGACGTCCTTCAGTTGAGAAAAAGTAGAGAAATGTACAGCAAAGCTGAGAAAAATTTAGAAATGCAGAGAAAAGCCGAGAAGAAATAGAGAAATGCAGAGGAAATCCGGCTAAAAGTAGAGAAATTCAGAGAGAAGTCGAGCTAAGGCAGAGAAAAGCTAAAGCAGAACAAAGATCTACTGGGAAGTATACACGCATTTTCTCCGTGTATCCGCTTCTCCGCGCCTACCCTCTCCGCGTCTCCGCTTTTCCGCAAGGCTCCGCACGAGCTCGCCTCTATGGCTGCGCGCCTTGGCTTTCTGGATATCTTCGAGGTGGGCGATGAGCTTTCGTCGCACACTGTTAAAATCTAACAATGCATTTCCTCTGTAAGCTTAAAAATAATCCGATTTATTTGTATGACAAAGCATTGCTTTGTATTACGAAGCACCACGCTTTGTCTTTGACTTAAAGAAATATGATTCGTATTACAAAGCGGTACTTTGTAAGCTACGAAGCCGGTTCTGTAATACAAGGTGTCCCATTCAAGGTGGGATTTTCGCGCCACTAATTTGAATTCTTACATCGCTCTGCTATGGACTTCAGGGCTGTGTTCACTCTAAATGGGGAGGGACAATTTTTGTACCTAGGTTAGATGTGTCTTTTAAGCACATCTTCATCAGATACAAAATTGTCTGTACAGAGGTACAAATTGTACCTAGGCTACGTACAAATGCTTTATTTTTATGTAACGTAGATACAAATTTGTATTTGTTTTAGATGTGCACACTATAAAAAGCTTACGAACTAAATGCTTTGCAACGTTACGAACAAATTTCGGGTCTATTTCATTAGACCTACCTAAAAGTTGAGCTACCTCTATATTTTTATTAGATTTAG
>NW_026267712.1:43554-49554 GCF_000697945.3 Frankliniella occidentalis
GTGGAGGTTGTCAACACTCTTTAATTCTTACAAAGAGAAATTCTTGTACTACAAAGAATTTTGTGCAACCGTAATACAAAGACAAATTTTCTTTGTAATACAAAGAAAAATCATTGTAATACAAAGAAAAATCATTGTAATACAAAGAAAACTTTTGTTTAATACAAGGAAATTTCTTGTAATACAAGGAAATTTCTGGTATATTACGGTTGCACAGAATTCTTTGCATTATACGAACAAATTCTTTGTAAAAGATTTAAAGTGAAGTTAACGCGGATCCGCACGGACGCTGCGGACTTTGCGTCACGCACGGATCCGCGTTAACTTGACAACTTCGTGGGCCAGCCGCGACAGCCGTACGGACCACGGACCTGGACTACAGCGATGATGGTGGCGACACGACCAGCACCTTCTCTTCGTTAAGCTCATCGCGTGATTGCGATGCTGGCATGCTGCCCGCGCACAGTGTGAACAACAACATCACCAGCCTCACCAACAACAACCACCTGCTGTCGCTGGACGTGGGACGCGGGTGGCGTGAGCACCACTCCCGGCCCTTCGCCACTGCCAGGCCGTGAAGAGGCTCATGCCCCTCAGCAGGTCGGTGCAGCCGCACCTGCACCGCCTCGCGAACGACATCTCCTCTCCAAACGCCGCCGGCCCGAGCTCCACGACGGCGACGTTCTCCACGTGCGGCCCTGGGCTCGGCCACGGGGTGGGGCCTGGCCAGATCCGCGCCACCCCAGATGAGCGCCACGCACCTGCAGCAAGAAACTCCTGTCCCGCCGCGCGGCGCCCGCCCGCACTCCGGCCCCAGCCAAAGCTAAGATCCCCGTATCCGCTTCCGACCCTAGGTCCAACTCCGGGTCGGGCTTCGTTGGCTCCACGTCCGGCTCAGAGTCGGCGAGCGCGTACTGTCCGTACCGGGTGTAACTGAGAATGCGCAGCAGTGTTGCGGGATTGCATACCCGCCTAGGCTGCAGGGGCCATGGCGCCTTATGGGCGAATTGGGCAGGCATACCCGCAACGGCGCAACACTCCTGCGCATTCTCAGTTACACCCGGTACAAGCACATGCCTCAGTGCCCGTACCGCCACTTCAGCTCGCAGTGACCGCAGTGACCGCAGTGACCGTCAGCGGGTGCGGGTCACCCGCAACAGCAACAACTCCAACAACAGCAGCAGTAGCAACTGCGCCAGCCTAGGCCACCGCCAAACTTCCCCGCGGGGCCACCTGGTCACCTGTCGCTGGACCTCGCCCTGCAGGCCGGGCTGCAGGGCGCGCTGCCCTTCCACCTCAGCGACTGCGACGGCCTCCGCGACCACAAGGAGCTGTGGCTGGCCGCGCGCGTCAACTCCGACCCTCGACTCAAGCTCATGCTCAAGCACGGCGTGGTGGTGCCGCGGTGCGGGCCGTGCGCGGCGCGCTCACTTGCTCGCAGGCGTGCGAGCATCGCCATCTGCATCGACCCGTTCCAGCACATCGAGCCCCGCGACCTGCCCCTGCAGCCGGACTTCCTCGAGTACAGCCTCGTGCCCAACGACCCGCCACCGCCGCTCGCGCGCTGGACCTCCGGCTCCAGGCCCAACTCCAGGTCCGGCTCCAGAGCTTCGCACTCCCCAGGCAGACATGAGCAATCTGGAAGGAAATCCGCTGCCCGCACCAAGGCCGCCGCGACAAAGGGGAACGCCGGGGGGAAAGGGGGGGGGGCGCCGGAGACTGTCGAGCAGGTTATAAGCCCAACTGACGGGTGGGCGCTATCCAGTAGGTTGCCTACATGCAGGCGCATGTTGCCTATCTTCAGGCGCCTCATCCGGGGCCGACTGGGCGACCGCCCCCTCGCCCCCCCTCTCCCCCCCCTCCCCCGATCAAGCAGGAACCTCGCAGGCTGGACGTCTACAAGCAGAAGAAGGCCGTCAAGTGCGAGGTACTCGCCCAGAACGTCGTCAGGCCGTCTGACTCTCAACGGGCGTCGTGCGCCTCACCAGGAGGAAGGACGGCAAACAGGTCAGGCAGTACATATCTACCCGTATCACAGGCACGGACCACGAGGACACAAGCCACCACGAATGAAGGTGGCTACTCAGCCCGAACTGCCCCTTCCCCCCCCCCCTTCCCTCCCGAAACGCTAAACAACATCAAATTAAATTTTGTGTTATTAAAAACTTGGTAAATGTAAATTTTTCAAGAAAGATATGAATTTTAAGGTGTCAGCTGGCTTTCACTCGCAATAAGGAAAGAGAACCAAGCGCAAAACCAGCAATTTTTTTATGGAAGAAAAAGAGTGAATAGAGAAAAAAAAATATCCAAACATTAGGGGTAAATAGGAGTGAGTAGACCAACTTACGGTGCTGTCTAGGAGATGAGGCAGGGTCGTCAACTTGCTCTGACGACTCTGGAACAGTAAGTTCCTGATCCTGATGTTGAACAGGTTCAACCACTCCTGCAATGAATAACATCAGTTAATGGTCAAGGATGTGTGTAAACAGTGGAAAAAGAAAGGTGCTAAAATCACACCTTTGTAAGGGTGTTCAAATAAATTTTGAATTTAATGTCTCTGTAAACGCACTTAAGATCCCTAGGGGGACTAAAATTTAGTAGTTACAAACTGTACCACAAACATACCTGCATAAAATCTATCCAGATCTGCATCATCCAGCTGCGGCTTATCAGGATTTATTGTAGGATAAGCATACATCAGCAGCCGTCGCCTGTACTTGTTTGTAAAGCTACTCGGCTCAAAATGGTCCCCACAAAAAAAACAAGAAGTTAATTTTTGTGGAGAGAGTTTGAGCAGCTCTTTGTTGCAAGACCTCTTCAGCCATATGCGTTGCCTAAAAAATAGAAAATGAAAGTCTTTTTTTAAAAAAAAGTTATTTTTGTTTTGAAAGAAAACAAACAGAGTACATAGTTTGTTATGGTTTGATAAACACGATGGGGTCGAACCATTTTGACACATGTAATGTGAAGACAGCTTTTCACTCATTTTCAAACTACCCACTGAACACAAAAATGTCAAAGTGATGTAATTTAAATTCAAGGGGGACATTTTGACATCATTTTGACCACATTCTTACATCAAAATGATGTTAAAATGACATCAAAATGACCCCTTTGACATCATATGACATCACTTTGACTTTATTCTGTTCAGTGTGTACAATTTTAAAATAGGACAAAAATCAGAAATCCATTAATTTTTGAATCATGCAACCACACCCACTTCCACTTGTTACTTTTTGTGATTGGATTAGCTAATACTACAACATACCTGCTCCAGATTGCTTTCTTCCATGAAAGGAATAAAGACATAAGTGATGGCCCGCTACCTCTGCAAACTATTAATACTACACACGTACCTCTGCTCCAGATTGCTTCCTTTCAAGGAAGCAATAATGACATTAATGATGGCCTAGTACCTGTGTAAACTAAATCATATCAAGAATTTTAGAAAGTATAGATATTATTTTCTTAATTATTTCCATGCAATGGAAAAGTGATGCCCAAGTCAGCGTGCAAAATGACAGATGGCAATGTATGACAGATATACAAACTTTTACGGTTTCAAACTACACCAGCTGTTAT
Organism: Frankliniella occidentalis; assembly: GCF_000697945.3. Lineage (NCBI taxonomy): Eukaryota > Metazoa > Arthropoda > Insecta > Thysanoptera > Thripidae > Frankliniella > Frankliniella occidentalis. Next base: position 47,140 of record NW_026267712.1, read on the forward strand.
TCACTAAATAATGATTTGATGTAAACTTGAATTTTAAAGATATACTCAATGCAAGGTCTCACATCAAACATACCTGGCAGGGTCTGAGGGAAACCTGCAAAACACAACGCCACATTGCTGGTTTTTTTCCCCACAGGCAGCGCACCGAGGGGTGGGCGACTTGAATTTTTCGTGTACACAGGAGTACGAAGTACACGGAGTACAGTCGGAGTACAATCGGAGAACACCTGGAGTACATTTTGGCCTGTACACAGGAGCCGCCCAGTCGTCTACCCCTCGCAGCGCACTCTCTGGGTTTGTGGCGGTTGACCCTTTTCTTCCTCTTGCCCGCCTGTGGAATTTGAATTTCAAATATTAGTGTATACAACGTTATTTCATCTTGTGAGAATGGCTTTACCTGGAGCGGAATCTATTCCCGGCCGCCCCCCTAACCTCTCGCACTGCGCACGTTATTCCTCGTCACTAAATGCATGAATCACAAATCCCGACTCACCGACGCGTTCTCCAAGGTCCACTTGAGTTTTTAGTCACATCACACTTTTTGGCAGTATCACCAAGTTTGAATGAGAACCCGCTAAAGCCGCACCGTACCCGATGCGCACCGTTCCGCCAGCCGGAGGCCACCGCCACTCACGCGCCGCGGAACGGCCCGGCCGCTCCCCGCCGCTAGGAGCGCTACTGTCGCGCCGCCGTCGGAGCGAACCTGGCGGCTTTGTTTTGAATGTTGTTGTTTTCTGGTTTTGCCGACATCGTGACGACTTTCGGAATATTTACTTAACAAAATGGACAGTGATGAGGAAATGAATGTTAGCTATGAAGCTGACGACCCGAGCTGTTTAGAAGAGACCATAGAATCGACTGACAACTCTAATGTTTCATTTTCGGAAACATCATTTCAATCAGAACAATCAGATGAGGTATCTGACACTGAGGGTCCGTCCTGCGTGAGCACGCCCACCAAGAGGGTTAGTAAAAGGAGCAAGAGGGGTGGGAAGTCTAGCACTCAAAGTTCTCGTAAAAAAAAAAATGAAGTTGGAAGCCAGCAGCAGGCCGATCCCTTCAAGAAACCAGAAGCCCCCAAAATTTTTGCTCGTTGTCCGAAGTGCGGTAGTGGTCTTAGGTCAAGTGATGGCTTCAACAACCATATGCGTTCTCATCAATGGAAAGGTATGTACTGATTTGATTATCAGTTAAAAGTGGTATTAGTGACATTCTTAATTTTAATAGTTTTTTCCCTTTGTTCTGGATGTAGATCTTGCCACCAAACAAGTACCTGTGAAAGAGATTGCATCACACTGCATGGAAGAGGGTCACTCTATTTTGCAAGTTTTGGAAGAAAATAAGTATCCTGGTCTTTATGGGCAGCAGATGACGGACCTGATTTCTGCTGTAAAAGCAAAAAATGATACAGAAGAATGGACTACTTTCCTGAAAACCCTTACTGATGCTGTTGTAGCTGGACTGAACAAATGGAAAATTGGGAAGAAAGGGGCAGCATTTCCATCTGCAGTACGAGGAAGTATCTTGCAAAACATATCTACTAAGCTCAGTGATAAGGAATTTCGTGATGATGTCTTGGAAAAACTGTTAAGAATCCACTTGGTCCCCACAAATGTTGCATACCCTTTCATTTTAGAATTCTACCGCAAATTAGGGAATTTAGCTTTAGTGTACCTTATTAAATCTTTTGGTGCTAGAGCTGGTTTAGGGAACCAATTACGTTCCAAAGATGATTTTTCTAATGCTATGAGTCATAGAGTTGTTCATTATATTGCTGGAAGTACTGTGAAATCTCAATTTAGGCTTGTTTATCGTTACAAAAATAATCCTAGACTAAGAAGAATGAAGGACTGTATATTGAAGAAAATTGCTACAGTTGGGACCCCCTCTGTATGCCAAGAAAAAGACAAATCCTATTGGACCTATCTTTTGAAAAGAAAAAGTCTCATGTTTGTAAATGACACTGCATTTGCCTTTTTTTTGGAGCTGGCTCAAATTGTTCAGAAGCTTGAGCGTCCAGATGGAAGTATTGGCCACGAAGCTGTAATGGATATTGTTGCTGCTACTCCTTCTCTTCTGTGTAAGTGGGATGCCACCATTGACAATGAACTAGATGAAGATGAGTCCTTCCGTTTTATGGTGAAAGTGGTGAGAACTTTTACAAACACTTATGGCAGGGGAGTGCTCCTTAGACGCATGAACACAAAATCTCACAAGGGAAAAGCCAATAAAGCTACTACCTCTGTAAGCCATCGTGCTAAATTGCTGTAGACTTAAGTCATGTGAGCGTGAGTTGGGTGATATGAGAGCCAAAGTTGGACAGTGATTTTTAACTTAAAGTGATTTGGCAGGGTAATTGTTATTTAAACCAATTTTGACTGATGTAAATTTTAATATACCAAGTATTAGTAGATA
>NW_026267712.1:49604-50580 GCF_000697945.3 Frankliniella occidentalis
TCCTTCCGTGTTCACTCCCAGTGGATACGTCGACGGACTGGCAAGCGGAAGGTTCTCGGTTCGACTCTCGCACGGCGCCGTCGTCTGCTTTTCTACTTTCCATTTTTTCTGGCGCCATTTTCATTCATTTCCTGTCGAGAATGTTTCCAAACTGCCTCGAGGAAATATCTCGATTCTGTCTCAGCTACGTCTCCAAAACGAGACGTTATCGGGACTTTGTCGAGACATCGGGAATACCTCCTAATTGTCTCGACGCTGCCTCATCAAAGTCTAGATTGCGTCTCGTAAACGGTCTCCATTCACTTCCAGCTTCCAGCGTCTTTACAGTGTCTCAGCTCGAGACATTCTAGATCTATATATTTCTGTACGGGCATGGCCCCTATAAAAAGAGTAGGCAAACCCGCTGATACACCCGGAACTGCATCAGCCGTTTTAACGGGCTTGCCTACCGTCCCACTGTGAAGAATATTCTCGTAGTTTTTCAAGATATTTCTACAAAATATAAGCTGTAAATATACGACAGCCCATTCCCGCTCGTCAATGAATTCCATGCACTTGCTAGTCGATACATAGTGCATGTAGTTTTAACACGTTAAATTGTAATTTTCACACTTCATGGACAATTATCGGGAACGTAGCGCGTTCCTTTTTTGATTTGAGGTGTATCGTAACGCGATACGATAACTCAGATTGGAAATTAACGTAACGTAACGCAATAACTTTTTTTTGTATCGTTAACAACCCTCTTCACGAATTCACCAAATGTGCATCTAAAGCGTACTGCAGACAAACATTTCACTGTGAAAAATAGTAGGTAGGTTTACAGGAAAATTTTCCTTGACGCAAGTTGTAAAATTACAATTTGAAATCGTAAAAATACATGCAGTGCGTATCGACTTACAATCCATTGACGAGTAAAAAATCTGCTGTTGTAAATTTACAACGTAAATTATTATTCGAGTTTACACTTGCTATA
>NW_026267712.1:60558-64177 GCF_000697945.3 Frankliniella occidentalis
TTATCTTATTATAATCACATTTTTTTCCTTCGCTTGGGTAGGGGTTCATCACTGACATCTAACATTTTATTCACAGCTTCTGTATTCCCCGTCCTTTTTCTTACATTCAAGTCCCTGCACTGATCAATTTTGCTATCAGTGAAATCAAATTCTTCTGCATTTGGATTGTGTTTACCACCCAGACTTGCACGCTGCTTACCAAAGTATTGCTCCAAGGGGTCCTGGTTAAACACACGAGCATTCACAAATTTAGCTTTTTCTACTTCAAGCATATATTGAACTGCCCCAGTAAAGCCTCTTACTGTAATCTCTATCCCTTCCAGAGTAGCTCTTGCCAACATACACTTTTCCTTTTCCTTCTTGGTTAATTTCTTATTTTTCTGGACCTCCTCCTTCCATTCTTGCAGGTATTCAAGAAACTCTTTTAGTTCTTGAAATCTACTATCATTAGCATCAGTATACGGTTCAAGTCTCTTGTTAGCTGTTCTCTTGCCATGCTGGGTGTGGGCTCCATTCAGACAGTCAAAGAAATTGTTCACTAACTCAATAAAATTTATAGTTTCAGCCGTGCCTTTCCAATTTCTTGTTTTCAAATCCATGGCAACAGTGTGACTCATTATTTGTGCAGCATACAAAACCTTCATACATGAATAGCTGTTCAAATACACATTGACACTGTTGAGCTTATAATTCTGCCTCCAGGTATTTTCATGGTCAGTTAAATATAATCGAACTATTGTGCTCGAAACTATAAATTCTTTGTTTTTTGTTAGAAGTCTCTTTGCTTTGGGATGAGTGCCAGACTTTGCGAAACAATTCCTAATAGTTTTGAGCAAGTGTGGGGGATCAGAAATAAAAAATATTTTCCTGTCAGGACAGCATAAATTAACTGTATCAAATACAATTCTTTCTGAGGGTTTATCTGATGGCACTATAGTTGCAGGTTGGTGCATCTTAAAAAATCCCCTGTTCACAGAACTACCATCACAAACAATAGACAATATTTTAACACCAGCCACTTCACATCTTGTAATGACATCCCATGTTCTGTCATACAAAAATTCTTGAGTAGGGGCACTAGCAGCAAAAGAAGCAATGACAACTTTAACATCATTGCACACTCCTTTCAACATGTAAGCCAACATTGTTTTAGCCACAGGGGGCTCCTCAATCCTGTCTTCACTATTGACCTTCTTCGTAAGTAACATAATTTCTTCCTCAACTTCATTTAATTTGACATAGCCAACCATCTGACCCGTTGACTTCTGGTATACTAATTTCTGAGAGATGTGAATCTCGTCCATGAGCAAGTTGTGGAAATGTTGATAAGAATTTTCATACTTTCTTATGTGTTCAGAAACCTTTTCTATTTTGTGTGGTTTCACTCCGTGCACTCTCTCATCCACATGACTGTAATCATATAGAGTGCGGTCTGATGGAAAACTGAGTCCTGCACATCTGAGGCTGTCCAGTGCACTACTTGATTGTGATTTGAGAAGAAGTGCCAGCCTGATCATGGCTGGGTGCCATCGCATCCCTTTGGCACTCTTGCATGAGGCTGCCTTCTGCTGCTGCTGAATAAAGAGGGCTTGAAGTGGAGTAAGCTTTGATGATGCAAGTGTGTCATATAGGCTCTCACTTAAATCAGTATCAACAACAACACCATCTCTTTGAAGAAGTAGGGCGATACGTTTCCTATAATGATCAATTTTCCTATCTTTAATTCTGTTGGAATGATGTAATTCTTGCAACTTGTGTAACTTCTGTTCTTCTGTTAGGAGCACATTTGGAGTGTTGGGGTCAAAACCAACACCAGCTCGAGCAAGTTTCTTTTTCTGAAACTTTGAAGTTAATTTATGGCACTCTGAGCAACGCCACTTTCTAACTGGTACAAGCATTTCACACTTTGTAGCCCTAAAAGTTTTTTCATACCTACTTTCATCAAAACAGTTATTGTCCACACTACCATAATTATCACTTTTCCACAAATGTTCATACACTTCCTTATAGTCTGCACCAGCACAAATTTCAAAACTCCTAACACACATAACAATGGCTAAACTTCTATCAACAAAAGCTCTAACAGAACTGTCACTCAATACAGTTGGCTGTCCTCCATGAGAAACTATTTCTTGATGAAGAGCTGAAGGTAAAGCACGACGATGAGCAGTAACTCTCACAGTGCCATCAAACCTCATGAAGACACTCCGCTGTATAGCCTTATCACTTCCCCTTGAAAGCAGTAGTAGGTGAACTCCTTGGTTATCAAGAAATGAAATCCAATCCTTTGGCAATACTGCTTTCAAAAAATTAATGAGCTCTGTGGTAGTCCCAGCAGAAGGAGGCTGCTGAAAAAAATAACAATACTTAATCTTATGTTTAAAGAGGTAGCTGGGAGGTAGGTGGGATGGGATGAAACCCTAAAAGACGGCTCAACCCTAGCTGACGATACTATAAGGATGCTTCCTATCAAGGCTCGTCAAACAGTCCTCTTGTTTGAACAAAGGCTACACTACAAAGAAAATGTTTTAAAAAAATACTTACCTCTCGAGATGGTCTTCATACGTGCTGCGCAATACACTCCGCGGCCTCTCATACACACGGCGCGCGAACCTAACCCTCCCCCGCCAAAAGTGCCCACCCACGATCCCATAGGGAAGCAAACGGGAAGTCGGCTGCCTTAACCACTCGGCCACCCTGACACAAATTTTGTGTGATGCCTATTGCGAAATAATGAGATGATTCCGGATTTCCTTCAAATAGGTTTGAATGCACATCGCACAAAACTGTCATACATACTAGCTAAATGTACGCCAGACCACGTCTCGCGTAACAGGCTTCGCGATATCTCACGAAACACTGTTACGCTGCAACGCGCCTGGCGCACATAAAGCTAGGCCTGCGGCGCTGACACCCAAGACGGGGTAATAGGAGTGTATATACAATTTTTCGAAATGAAGTATTTTTAACGATTTAAAGGACCATTTGATCATTTTCACCTCATTTTTGCAAAGAAATGCCCCCTAGCACCTAAACAGTACAAGATAGAGCCAAACGGACGAAATTTCCGCCCGTAGGGCGGTACTTTGACGAGTTACCCCTTAGGAACCCGTAAAAAATATATTCGATAAAAATACATACTGCGACCTGTAGTTTTTGATTTTTTAAAAGCCAATTTTTGAGCTAGGATGCTCATCTTCGATCTCGATCTGTCTTTTTATGATACAAAACGACCCTGAAAATCCCAGGTCGCTATCTTAATTCTTTCTCGAGTTATCGTGCGGACAGACAAACAGAATGAAACTTTTCCGGTCAGTGGAGTTATGGGCTTCGCTAATCGCTCAGCCAAAAAGTATCGCTCAAATGAGTGATGGTCATCACAAATGTAAGCAATGAATTTAATGATGTACTTTTAGTAGTATGAGTGCCCCAATGTTGCGGTCGGCCATCTTGGTGCCCCATTGTTGCGGTCCGCCATTTTGTTCAGGGATGCTAACCCAAACCTAATTTTTTCAAAAGGGTATCTTTTTGACGTCTAACCTAACCTAAATTTTTGGAAAGGTTATCTTTTTGACGCCTAACCCAAACCTAACATTTACATTTTGTCCCCCAATGTCAC
>NW_026267712.1:69207-70619 GCF_000697945.3 Frankliniella occidentalis
TGCCTTTTCCCATAGGAAGGATGCATCCATTCCTATGGGCACCATGGGAATTTTACCCTGGGAGCGGAACTTTTGAAGCATTGACTTTTTAAATGCAGAACGTTTGTGTGGGCCTTCAGGAGTAGTATGAATACCCCAATGTTGCGGTCCGCCATTTGTATACCCCAATGTTGCGGTCCGCCATTTTGTTCGGGAATGCTAACCCAAACCTAATTTTTTCAAAAAGGTATCTTTTTGGCACCTAACCCAAACCTAATTTTTTCAAAAGGGTATCTTTTTGGCACCTAACTCAAACCTAATTTTTTGAAAGGGTATATTTTTGGCGCCTAACCCAAACCTAACATTTTCAAAACGCCATTTTGTCCCCCAATGTCACCCTCCCAACCTAGGGCCTAACCTAACCTATTTTTTCGAAAGGGTTATCTTTTTGGCGCCTAACTTAAACCTAATTTTGAAAGGGTATCTTTTGTGTGTGTAACGTAAACCTAAATTTTTGGAAGGATGTCTGGGGCGACAATCTCCCACGTAAAACAAAGACGTGTTCGGACTTGTCTGTATGTAACTCAAACCTAATTTTTCTAGGGCGTTTATGAAATGCGACAAACCCCCACCAAACTTCTGAAGACGCGTTCGAACTTGTCCCTTGTGCGTGTGTGTATAACTCAACCATTATTTTTTGAACAGTATCTTTTGAGCGCCAAACACAAACATAAATTTGAAGCAAAGACGTGTTCGGACTTGTCTCTTGTGTAACATAAACCTAACTCTGCCTGAGAGTGTTTGCTTGGCACCCATGTTACCTCAACAGTGTGGTCAGGACAAATGAAGCAGAGCGAGGTGCCCGCGCTCAATTTATATCGGCGGGAGAGCGTTCGTGGCGCCAAATAGCGGTCAAGTGCAGAACTATTTTTTAAAAAGAAGCATTTCCAAGTGCGCCCGGGAGGCATGCTGTTACACTCGTTTGGATTTTTTTTTTTTAATTTTCGCGGCAAAAATCCTATCCCCTGTAGGCCTATACAAAAACCGCTAACATTTTTTAAATATTTTTTTCAGATTTTTTTTTATTATTTTTTTTTTTGTGTATTATTACTGCGTTTGCAGCATCTTTGAGTCGGTGTTGCCGTAGGGATAACACATACACGTTTTTTACCAAACATACGCTTAAAGAGTTTCCGTACAATGGTATCATTTTTTATGGGATCTGAAGTGAAAAGTTTATGAACAAATGAATGGAGTGAGTAGCCATGTGCTCTATGAACTAAGTATAGCACACAATATTCTCCACACACCATAGAATCAATATCTTGCAGACTCGAGTGATTGTAAGTCCATTTTTTGCAGAGTCTATTAAGAAATCTCTTGTGGTGCGCAACAAGTGGCGGAAAACCATAGGAGTCCCAGTATTCACCCAC
>NW_026267712.1:72804-79945 GCF_000697945.3 Frankliniella occidentalis
AATAAGGTTGACGTTCCGAAATCAAATGGTACATAGCGCCCCGCATGGTCTCTTATATAGATCTCAACTGTGTCGAATGAGCGCGTGCGGAGATCGAAATAGAGAGGGTGGTCGAAGTGTACGACAGACATGCTACCGTATTGTGCTTTGATATCTACGGGAACCGTACGGAGCAGTGGTGCTCGTGTGTGGCCAATAATTTGATCTGATAAAATGTCCATGTAGACAAACATCTGAGCGGGGACACCGAGACTTATGTCAATCGGTTTAACTCCCGAAAAATTTTCAGCGGCAGCATACGGACCAGGGTGTTCTAGCCCTAGTTGAAGTGATAGGCGAGGTGAAAAATGAACTTTGGTTTGTTCGCCCATATGGAATGGGAAAAATGTAATTCTCTGATCGGAGAGAAGCTTAAAGTATGTTTTGCTTCCGACTTCATTGTTCTCAAAGGTTCGTAGTGCATCGCTCAAGCATATGAGAAAATCAGTGACAGAGCTATAAGAGCCAGGCTTGACCGCTACCGTATCGACGATACTGTCAGTCACGACAGTAATTTCATTCTCTCCCTCTACGACCTGGGCTATTGTGTTTGGGTAGTGAAGTTCTATAAGGGCTGCCTGCCATTCTCCATGCAGTTCCATGCGCTGAGAGAGCTCAGTTTTAAAATGTGAAGTTTTATTGTCTGGATAGACAGCAGGACTTGCGTTACTAGGTAGAAAGGCGTAGAAATCCATCATACTAGATCTGAATCAAAAATCCAAGAGCGACTTTTTTCAGGATAACCTCTCCAGTGGACGAGGTGTTGACGATTACCCTTTTTACCTTTTGAGCGCACTATATATGCTATTTTGAATGCCTCGGACTTCGTGACCTTCTGAAGTTCTGCCTCATAAAACGTGCCCTGAATCGGATCCTTATCGAGATCTTCCAGCCTGTACACTGGCAGCGAATGAGGAATGACCTGAACGATTTTAAATATCTCCTCACTCCAGTTCCACGTATACCCTTTCTCGAACGTTTGTTTTTCTCGACTGATTCGGACATGATCACCCACTTTAAATTTTGTTTTCTTATTAGTGAGCTGAAGTCCATGGTACAGATTATTATATACTTCCAACACACGATCGGACGTCACGTCAATCGGTCTCATTTTAATTGCTCGATGGTAAGTGTGGTTGTAGGCTTTAACTACATCTGCGAGAAGGCCATCGACATAATTGTAATTACCAGTGTGAGTGAATCGCTTAAACAGTTTGGACTTGATGGTGCGCTGCCAGCGCTCCACCACTGAACACTTGATGTCGGGATTATGTGTGTGAATGTATGTAATGTAATTGTCTTTAAGAAATTTTTGAAACGACTTATTAATGTACTCTTTCCCCTTGTCAGAAAAAAGACGAGTCGGTCTGCGTGTTGTACTTTTGAAAATAGTTTCAAATCCATTAATGATGGACTGTGCAGACTTATCTTTCAGAGGCACGGCCCAGCCAAATTTTGAAAATGTGTCAATGACGCACAAAATAAACGTGAAACCCTTGTTATCGTCTTTCAAGGACTGGAAATCTGACAAGTCTGTCTGCCAACTGTCATCAATATTATCCGCATAAGTGACATTACGAGAGAAACGACGCCTTGCCGGTTTGTGCAGTGTGTATGCATCTTCCCCTTCCAAAAACTGAACTGTTTTTTCTTTTTTCTCGCCTGTAGCATTCCATAGTTTCCATGCTGTACCATATGAGGCAGGGTGGGCAGGATCGTGGTATACTTTACCAAGATTTCCAGGCATTTCTTTTCACTTGTTTTTGTGTTTTGTTTTGTTTAACAAGAAGACCCTTAGGTGTTTTTACCTTATTAAATGTTGTGACAGAACTGGTTAGTACAGGTCTAATACCAGAACCGCTCTGAGTACGAGCCGAAATAATATCGGCCCTTCTATTGGAGTTCTGTATGAGTTCGAGAGGAATATTTATAGCAGCTAGTGCTTTAATGAAAGGCGAAACCCCTACTGGTTCAAAGTTTTTTCGAGCTCTTGTGAGGTCTGATATAAGATCAATGATGTTAGAGTTAGGAACCGTTTGCTTGTTTATGGATACGGTACCCGTGGAGTCCCACGTGACTTTGGAGTCAGCTTGGCTTAGATAATCAAAAATTCTAAGGGCAGAGGCTTTATATGATTTTGGGAGGGCTGTCTCAAGTTGTTGACGAATCAACTCTTCACTTTCGTGAGACTCTGTAAAATTCTCGACTGAAATTTGAAGAGGTTTGTGTCGTTCCTTTGTGAAAAAGAGATAGCGCTGTAGAGCATCATTGTAGTGCTTCCATTTTTCGTCGTCACTAGCGTATTTTTGTTTCATAATAAGATCCATTTCTGCGTCAAGTGAACTCGTTTGAATTTGAGCAGTGGATGGCATAGGGTCGTTCATCCTGGCCACACTCTCGTGCGGCACAAGAATCATTTTCTTGACATGATTCATTTAAAGAGACTAGGAAGGACAGATGCCACCGTGGAAAGCAAAAGAGGAAGAAATGTGCCCCCCTTTTGAATCTTTTCTTTCTTTGCCTTTAGACCTTTACCCCTTTGTGCGAGTTCTCTGATAGTTGCACGATACCTGTGAAGTTTAGACTTCTGACTGGCAGTAAGTGGAATGTTACCACTCAGCAAGTTATCACAGATCTCACAAATAGCGTAGATGATCGCTTTGTCAGAACTATTTATAATAGCCTTGCGTAGATTAGGTTTAGCTGAACGGAGGACCTGAAGCACAGCTTTACTGTGTGTCCTATCGGCAGGAGCCATTGTCAACGACTGATTCAGACCAACGTATCCATCTCCCTTTTATACTTTCCCTTGGGAATGTAAACGACTGTGGACTCGCCGGGAAAAATCAGAGTGCGCATGCGCAAATGGTCTTTTTGATTGGGCTTGAAATCAAATAACAGGTATGTAAAGCCAGCACGAGTGGCGTCGTGATAAGCCTGTAGTAGGGCTCGGAAATGAGTAGGGTCAACCTGCATACAGAATGTGCGCACCTGTGCCACGTCTCGACTTGTTTTGAAAATCACGATATAGTGTGTATTGAGACTGATTTGCCTTAGACCATCAGGAAAAAGACACTGACTTAAGAAATAAATAAGAAATAAAAAGGTTTCTGTGATGGCTACCCTTAATGAAGAACTTAAAGATTTCCTTGTGGTGAGACTTAATCTCGTCCATAAAATCGTCAATCACAATAAGCTTGGGCCCTTGTCCAGTTGGGTGGTCGTCCAGGACAGGAAGTTCTTGTCTGAAATCGACCTTGTCTTTTAGCTCGTCATACAGAGGCTGCCACTCAGAGTAATAGAAAATAATTTGTTCAAATTTAACATTGAACATTTCGTCTCTATTTTCAATGAGGCGTTTTATGAAAAATGTTTTGCCACTTCCCGTTCCACCCACCACGAGGGCAGTGCAAGGATGTTGAAATCTGAGGTCCATCGTGAAGACTGATGGTCACCTTAAGGTGTGGGTTACTTTTATAGGGCCAGCCTGCTCCTCCCTTGCGCAAAGAAGCAGCTTGCTTCTTCTTCATTTCATGTCGACTTAATCAGTTGCCATGAAGCCCATGACTTCTAGGAGTCCTTGATCCTCCTCATCGGCTTCAGACCAGGCATTAAAACCGTGGGGGACTGTGTTAGCCAGGTCAACACGCCGCCTCTTCGTGTTTTTGGCCTGCCAATTCTTGGTCGTAGGGCGCGTGACCACCTTCCAAGTAGGCAATCGGGTTATTTGGAGAGGAATTGGGACAGTTGTTTTGTCTCTTTCCCCCATTACCATTGACTTAAGCCTCTCAAAAGTAACCAGTGAGTCACAGGACTTGTTAATAGAAATTCCCCGGACTTTAATGCAAACTTTTATGTTGTTTGTATCCCCACCTACAGCGACCTTGTACGCATAATTTTTGGGACCGCCAGCAACAAACTCGGTGATGTACGAATTTGGACCGTAATCTTCCTCTATTTGGTCTGTTAGATCACCCAAGTGGGTTCCAAGGCGAAGTTCTGGCTGGTCAGGCCGACTGATGTACGCCACACTGTCAGTATCGTGGTAAAGTGCGCGGTCCTTTACCTCGTCCAAGTACTTGTATAATTGAAGACGACCATGACACGTCGTAAAGGCAGCGTGTATGAGGGAGGATGTAGGTAGGGATTCCTCTGAATCCTCTACTGGCTGCCATGTGACCTGCAGTAAGGTCTCGCTAAGAGGGAGAAGGGCAGTCACGGTTTTACGAGGGTCTGATATCAGTTCAAGCAATGCGTCATGTTCCTTGATCAGCTCTGTCTTGGGTCGAAGCGTTTTTTCTCCGAACTTCCCCCAAAAACTGTTACACATTAGTTTTGCTAAAGTGCGCAGGGCGGGGTTCTTAATCATCTTTGCGGGGTCTATGATGACCCCATCGTGTTTCAAGGTATCTTCCACAAACTTGGCTTTGAGCTCATCAGTGTCACAGTCGACAGGCCATCCACTGGCCTGTATCTTCAGGGCCATGAAGCACCTGACATACGCAGAAAGCAGCCCATCCTGTCGTGTCTCAGGATCGTACTGGGATGTGGCTGGGTACTGGTATACTTCGTGGGTGGCAAGGAGCCGGTAGTTCTTCTCCCTGAGAGCGTAGAGAAGCTCTGGTGCACACCAAGAACCCATCATCTGTCTCTCTGGGGGTGCGTGTTGACAAATTTCTGTGCACTCGTTCTCAGCGCATGTGCGACAGAGTGGAAAAAGGAGTTTTCCATTACATTTGTATGGGAGAACCGGCAGGTAAAGGTCTTTTGGGGGTAACACAGTGCATTTTATCATGCCATTCCAGAAATCTGGGGGTGGCATCTCAGGAGATCCCTCTAAATGGATTTCAGGGTGGCCTACTGGATACTCTGCCCGAAGATTAGCATTAGGGTATTCTGAAATCACATCCACCAATTTGATTTTCTCCCCTGGTTTGACTTGATAGTGCCATTTAAGAGCACTAGTGCGTCCACCCGCCAGGCCGTCTCGTAGATGCAGAGGGGGAGTGCGTGTGGTTGGATGGTTCTCAAAGAAGACCTTGACTTCGGGGTCATTGACAAGGTCCAATTTAAACTGACATTCCCACTTCTCTATCACAACATAGCCCTGTTTGCGGAACATAGCTGTGATCTTTAGAGTTTTTTGGTATTTGTTTTCCACGTCGTCTTCGTTAGCAGGGAAGTGTTCGGGGCACTGGTGCCAATAGCACCCGTGAAATTGATAAATGCGGCGCTCAGTACTGCCATCAGGTTGAGGGATCTCAATGTAACCATCCACTGCCCTCCCCATAACACGGACCTCACGGTCAGTGTAAATAGTCTTTATGACCTTGCCAAGTTTGTAGGCCTCAAAATCAAGCCACTTTAAAGCAATGTGACTTTGCCTACCCCGACCATGATAGCCTCCCGGAGGCACAAGACCTATCATGTTGGCAGTCAAGAAATTCCGACGAAAGGCCGCCATGCAAGCACTGCTAAGGGTAATACAATGAAGCATTGGGTCAAACCCAGCAACCTCTTGAAAAAGCTTTCGAAAAGCTTGGCACGAATGACGCAGAATCGTCACATCAGATATACAATATTCAATTAACTCCCTTCGGAAGTTGAAGATGTACTTTCCAGCGACCTGGGCATCGTACCATGCATCAAAGTCATTGGCGCCCTTTGACTTCATGCCTGACACACAGTAAAGGTCTCTGTCAAGGAGGGGCCCTTCATAATTGTAATACTCTGGTTTATTAGCTAAGAAGGGCCAGTACCCTTTCTTGAGCTCAGAAAACCCAAATGACTTAGGCATACAGCTGAGGGGCATTGGAAGAAACATAAGAGAATCAATAAATTTCCAATTGCCGATCTTCATGCACAGGATTTTAGCACCGTTCAGAATAAGATCTGGTTTCAAATCCCGCTTCACTAACTCCTGGAGAACAAAAATGGCATCGAAAGCCTTTGCATTGTGTGCCACTATCAAAACGCTTGTCTTAGGTCCAAAAGATTGGAGATAGTCCAGAAACAAGCCCATAACATTAGCGTCAGGGTCATCCAAGTTGTGGAATACCTGTTGCCTGGTTTTACACACCGTGCAGAAATGATCGTTTCCTGGCACATTGGTGCAATCATCACACACTGCTTGTGAAACGAGCAGGTTCGGTTTGTGCTCAAATGTGTTTGCTTTCCCCTCAACAGGATCACATTGAGTAGTTTCAATGTCATAGAACACCGTTACATAGTTCCACTTTTTCTTTTTCTCTGGCTCAGTCCATCCACTCATGTAGCAAAGGTGATTCTCCTTGACATTCTCTTTACAGTTTTTACAATAAACAAAATTACATACATGTTTTGCTGACTTCAAAACGTTATAGCTCTTGGAGCAATTGGTGCAGAACCGAAAGACTTGACATTTTGTGTGATTAGAGTTCCTCATTTTCACAGTTTTGTGAAACCTCAAACACTCATCACCTGAGAACTGATGCCGACAGTCGGGGCATCGTACAAGGGGAATGGTGGGGTCATCGTGGACCGTCTCGCCAAAACAACGCCAGCACGAACCCTCACAACGGTGATCTGTGTGGTTGTTGTAAAAAGCCACGCATTTTTGGCATTCAAAATGAACTTCGAATGCCTGGCAGGGATAGAGTATAGCCGAAAAGTGTTCCTTGTGCAAGAGGAGGTACAAGTTCTGACGCGTTGCATTATAAGGGCCCTTGAATATGCACTCTTTACCATGCTTGTCAGTGAAAACACAGAGTCGATAATCAGGCAGTATATCCTGCATCCTTCTTATTTCATCTAGACCACAGGCTTGATCGTAACCAATGTGCGCTTTTTCACACAAGGCCTCAGCCCCCTTTTGCTGTTCCCCTGACTCAGGCTTCTTCAGCCGTGAGAACGAGGACCTGTGAAGACCCTTTCTAGACTTGGCCACAAATATACTCCGTGCCAAGCACATGGAGTCCCTGGTATTGTCAGGTGAAAATATGGTTTTGTGGTCCACCATTCTCTGTAGCCATTGGTCCATAGTCTCATTCACTACCCGATTTGTACGACGACCACCATTTTCTGGAGTAGGAACGTGGATGTAACTAATTTTCATGACCCCATT
>NW_026267712.1:86745-87302 GCF_000697945.3 Frankliniella occidentalis
AAAAATTGGTTTGGGTTACACAGAAAAACAAAACAAATTAGGTCGATGTTACACACACACATAAGAGACACGTCCGAACACGTCTTCAAAAGTTAGGTGGGAGTTTGTCATCCTCCAGACAACCACTAACACGACACGTTTATGTTACACACAAGACAAGTTCGAACAAGTCATTGCTTCAAAATTGGGTTTCAGTTTGGCGTTCAAAAGATACTCTTAAAAATTAAGAGGTAAGTTACACACACGAGGGACAAGTCCAAACGCGTATTTGCGTTGGGTGGGGGTTTGTCGCATTTCATAAACACCCCATAAAATATAGGTTTGAGTTACATACATAACAGACAAGTCGGAACACGTCTGTATTTTAGGTGGGAGATTGTCGCTCCCAGACATCCTTCCAAAAATGTAGGTTTACGTTACACATCCTAAAGAAACCCTTTCAAAATTAGGCGCCAAGGGGGAGGTGACATTGGGGGACAAAATGGCGTTCTGAAAATGTTAGGTTTGGGTTAAGCGTCAAAACGATACCCTTTCAAAAAATTAGGTTTGAGTTAGGC
>NW_026267713.1:0-397 GCF_000697945.3 Frankliniella occidentalis
GGGGGAGGGCCCCGAGGGGGAGGACCTCCCATCATGAACCCGCCCGTCCGGGGCCGAGGCCGGGGGGCTCCCGGATAAGGAAATGACTTCATTTGGTCCTGGGCTGCGTCGCGACACGCCCATAGCGGGCCGAGCAGGGCCTGCGCACTGCAGCTCGAGGTGCTCGCCGTCCGTGGCTCCGGGGGGAGAGAGAGGTAACCACGTGGCACCGGCAACCGGCACGGCGGCGGCACGGCGGCGCACAAGGGCAAGCACTTCCGCTTTTAGCGAAGCGCCGCGAGCCGGCGAGTAGAGGAGAGGTTCTCTCCTCTCCTGCTCCACCGCGGCTCCGTGTTTCGCAATGCGATAACTCTCTCTCCCCCTCCCTCTCTCCCCTCTCTCCCCTCCCTCTCCCTCT
>NW_026267713.1:1880-3625 GCF_000697945.3 Frankliniella occidentalis
GGGGGCTCCTCGCAGGAGTGGGATGGGGCTCGAGTCAGAGGCGTGGCCTGGCCAACGGGAGGCGGGGGGCATCGAGGGCCTCTAAGTGAATAATTAATCGGCCACTTTTTTGTATTTTTATTTTTCTGCGCGCTCGCGCAATCCTGTTTAGGTTGACGCGGGTAGAAGAAATTAAATAAGCCGAGTGAGTGTGGTTAGATAATCCAATTTTTTTGGCTTCACCGCGAAGGGCAGAACGCTTTTTTCGCGTTCTTATTAAGTTTTGGTTTTTTGTGTAATGAGCAGCTCGCCCACCTGACATGTGAACCGTCAGCAAAAGTATATAAAATTTGCATAACATGTTGCCCCCCCCCCCTCCCCGCAAGAATAATTTCAGCCTTTGAACATCGCACATTTGAGGTCGGCTTCGCGCCGCTCCACCGTTGCCGCAACGACCTGCCTGCCACTGTCGCCTACCGCACCACCACCATCCTCCTCACTAGCCCAGGCCCCCTAGGGTTTTTGACGGGAAAAAAAATGCACAAAAGGTCTGAAAACGGTTTCTGGTGCAGTTGAGCCGTGGCGGGGGTGGAGGAATGGCAGAGCGTTCATCTTCCTAGAACAACAGAGCGCTGCCCAACAAAGCATCCGCCCCGGACCCACTGCCAAAAAATATATAAAGTGTCACATGAGGTATTATAACGCGAGTCGACAACATGGACATGTTTAGCTGCGTGCGGCAGTCCTCAAACTGCGCGTTCCGTTAAACTTAGTCAATCCTAAACCCTTCTGCATTTTTGTTGTTGTGCATAAGCATGCAAAATTTTACGCAGATATATTGTGTGCACAATTTTTATGAATAAATATGTACATAAAATTCAACGAGATGTAACATAGTTGTGCATGAAATTGTGCACAAAATTATTACAGCTGCGTAAAACTCTGCATGTTTGTTTATGCACAACAAAATGAATAGTAAAGGGGTGGTTGTAACACGCAAAATCCTCTGGGCGAAGCCCGCTGCGGCGCCGCGTCGTGTCAAAGGCCGTTAGTATCCCCGGTTTTGCGTTAAAAGCCGCACAATAATTCAATTATTCAACTTGTGTGTGTGAGGAAGAGCAGGGACATTATCGGCGGAAAAATGAGACACACCGCATATGTAGCGATAATCAATCAGCCGGTGAGGGCTCTAATGACATGCGAGCGGCGCAGCTAAAGGCGCAGCACAAAAACTGGACGCGTTCCGCATACATTGCTATGCGGTCGGTTCCGCCGAGTTCCGAGAGACGCCAGACTCGGTCCAGTCGGGGGGCCCAGCTGGAGCAACCCCGTGGAGCGGCCCCGGCCCGGCCCGGGGGTACAGAGACAATGCGGACCCCGCTCTCTGTCTCTCTCTGTCTCTCTCTCTCTCTCTCTCTCTCTCTCTCTCTCCCTCCCTCTCTCTCTTTCTCTTCCCTCTCTCATTATCACCCCGCCCCCTCCCTCTTCGGCATCGAGTTTGAATGACGGTTATATTGCGGTCAATGCCGCCGCCGCCTAATGGCGCCTGGCTGCGCCTCGCCCCCAACCGCACACCTGTTACTCGAACCATAGCGTCATCGAGAAAGGAGAGGAAAAAACACAAGCAGCCAGGGGGGCTCGCAAAAGTGAAGAGAAGGAAATAAAAAGTGTGAGGCCGGAAAGAGAGGAAAAAATAAAACACTTCCCACAGATTTATTTGCACCCGGCGGTGGTGGTGTCGGGACTCGAATCATCCAGCCCTTTAC
>NW_026267713.1:4312-5301 GCF_000697945.3 Frankliniella occidentalis
CCTCACCCTCTACCATCACATCCCCGGTCCCGGGCAGCAACGCCCCGGAAACATGACACCCCATCCATTATAAACGCGTACTGAATGCGAATGTATTTTTAAAGAAAATGAAGAAATGAAAAATTCTCATTTCTTCTAAATGGCTCTACTTATTATTCATCTGTTGACTATTTATTTCCGATGCGAAAGCCAAATTGAACCGAAATGGAGCACACAGATGGGGATGTTCTTGGACGCATAGGACGCATACGAGCACAGATGCTCGCTTGCGGCTGAAGTTCGGCAGGCGGTAGGTGAACGTCCAGCCCGCCTCCTCCCTCTCCTACAGCGCATCTATCCCTCTCACTCAGCTCGGTGCGGCCCGCGCAGATCGCCCAGTCTGCGCCGCACCTGCGTCTTCTCCGAATCACCCGGTACGAAAAAGTACCTTTTCAGTTAGTATACAATCCCGCGCACCTACGTACTGTACTGCACGCACGAGTGTGGGCAGACTTGGCTTGCCCATCGCCCCTGTCCACGGCGCCTTACGGGCCGAGCGAGTAGGCAACCCGACAGCACGTAATGAGAGCGGTACAGCCGGTACAGCATTACTACACTTGCCCGCGCCCTTCTCGCGAAAACTAGCGTCGAACTCGCGGAAAATTTCGAAAACTCGCGCTTAACACTTTGCTTCAACTGGTCGGCATCGGGCATATATTTTGGAAGAGGGGGGGGGGGACTCCTCGAATTCCTTGAAGATGAAAGTGTTGAGCAATTTATTGCACTATGTGAGAGGTGTTTTGGAATATCCCTAACAGAGATCAGCACGAGGAGAATCATCACCGGGCACGCACAGTTCCTCTGTCAATCAACTGGCCGATGCGGCTATATCACTGCTCGCCTCGCTGCCTCGCTCAGCAGCTGACCAGCTGACCCACTGCGCTGCCGCGGTTAGGTGCAGCAGCCCGTCCCATGGCGTCCCACTCGCGTTCCCGCCAAATTGTTTCAAA
>NW_026267713.1:5351-5655 GCF_000697945.3 Frankliniella occidentalis
TACCCCCCCTAAACCGCACATTCTCCGTCCAGCCCACATATCAACGGGGCGTTCAACGCACAGGTTCAAGAGATTTCGGCACTTTAACGTTACACTAAGGCATTTCCTAGTTAAAGGTCTCTATGGTTTTGAAGGGGTTCAAAAGGGGTAAGCGCCCAACTAAGCATCACTCTGCATGTACAGGGTGGTCCACAGACCCCTTCCTTTATTTTGCTTATACTGTGCCGCATGCATGCGTGCGGGCGGGCTTGCCTACTGTCGCTCACCATGGGCGCCTTATGGCCCCGTGCGAGTATGCAACCCG
>NW_026267713.1:9164-9470 GCF_000697945.3 Frankliniella occidentalis
CCCCAGAGTGAGGCGGCGCCGAGCTGCACACTGCACGATTGCAATACTACAACTCAATTTCAAGATGGGCCTCGCACTTAGTCTTGCTCTCGAGTTATAAAAATATTTTATTTTAAATGTTCCCGCCCACAGTGGCGGGGGAGGGGGCAATGGGCGCGCTCTGATTGGCCGGCGCCGGGCCCCGTGAGGCCACACTAGCCGCGGCCATAGTGCGTCTCATAAGTCCATTTCTCTCCTCCCCTTTTATTCCCCCCTGCACTGACTGACGGTGCTGTTTGTTTGTGCTCCGTTTTGTTTGTTGCCGCC
>NW_026267713.1:12345-14705 GCF_000697945.3 Frankliniella occidentalis
ACTTTATTTACAAAAGAACCGATTGTTCACTTTTTTGGTTTACACGCGACCCCAATTTCGCCAGCGTCCTGTTTTTGTTTTTTACAGCGTTTTCCTCGTCTCGCTCGCGATCTGTATCGAGGCGTTTTGGCTTTAGCTCCGAGCGATTAGCAGAGAACACTGGTCCACTGTCCGCGGTCCTTCGAGCAGGGCAGGGCGGGGCGGGGGTCGGGGTGGAGCGGAGGAGGAGTCGCGATTCCATTTCACGATAGACCATATATTCCCGAGAACGCCGTGGCCCGCCGGACGGACGGAGGCTGACATTCCGCAACAAATGTTGCAAAGCAGAGTCAGAGTCTATTTCAACAGCACTGATAAATAAAGTGTTCAACTGGCGTGCACACGCAAGTGCTGAAAACTATGTTGCACATTTTTAAGTGTTTGACTGGACATTTTAAAACTTTGCAGTGTTAACACTGCTACTGTTGAATTCAACAGTAGGCTTAATTTGAACACTTTTAAATTACCAAAGGCTCATTGCCACCCTGGTGTTTAACACTTTATTTAACAGTGCGTACAATAGATAATTATGTAGTACGTTGTAACCCGTAACTTTGTGACAGTTTGGTGAGCAACGCAATTATTGTATGTAATATAAAATTTATAACGAGTGGAGTTGAAAATTTTCGAAAACTTCTCGGTGAACATAATCTGTTGAAAATAAAAAACGTTTATCCGTACTTTACTTTTCCAATATAACCAGACCAATAGTAACTGAACTGTCGATACACTTCGCACCACGCTGCTGATACGCAGGAGGAGGAAGTACAGCAACCGGGCGTCAGTATCCGCACTTCAACTTCAAATAGGCCGCCCTTGTGCATAAAACGTCCCTCCCCCACACGGCCGCACCGCACAACACGTCACGAGCCGCTGCCCCCCAAGAGAGGGGAAAGACGCGCACTTCCGTCACAGGGGCACTCGTCGTTCCGGAAAGGAGGAAGGGAAGATACGCCCTTGCCCAGCCACGCCAGCCGGAGGCGGAGCGTAGCGGAGCGCTGTGGCGGACCAGCCTCGTTGTGCCGCAGGTCGCCATTTGTTTCGCGGGGTCAGACCCTGGGGGCAACGCGCACCGCGCCGCAGCGGCACTGGAAAGCGCTGGAAAGAGTCTGCGCGGCTCGAGAGAGGCATAAAGAACGCGGAAAAACTAACAGGACGGTGAAAAATATTTTTGTTTTCTTTTCTTTTCAGGTAATTCACCACTTACAAACGATGAACACAGTTAATGCACTAAAAATGCAAGTGTGTGAATGTCGCTCACCTGCAGGTGAGCGACATTCACACACTTGCATTTCCAGTGTGGTAAATTTTCCGCACGCCAGTTTGGCTCGTCGAGAAATCCCAAATCGATAGGGTAGTGTCAAGAATTTCAAACTTTTCCTTTTGGAAAAACTTATTACTCACACAAGTGGAAAATTTTCCAATGTTTTTGCCACGTTGAATAAAAAGGTGGAGGGTGGGGGTGGAGAGCGGGACAGAAGGGACCGCGAGAAGGAAACGGCAAGGTGGAGAGGAGAGCGTGGGGGGAATGGAGATCCGCAAGAGCGGGGGCCAGCGCCAGCGGGCCGGCGCGCACACGCGAAACAGAGCCGCGACCCTCCGAGCCACGCCCCGCGGCCCGGAGGGCAATCGCTCATCGCCCTGGAGAGTAAACATGGGCTTGTTTGAGAAACAACGTTTGTCACCGCTGCTCAGCCCAGGGCGACGTGTCCCCGTCAAACACAGTGTCGCGGCCCTGAGGCCCTCGTCGAGGCCCTCGCCAAGGCCCCAGCTAGGAGAGGTCGCATAGTCTGAGTTTGTCTACGGGTGGGGCAGGTTCATCATCAGACCGAAAGGGTTTCTCCGGAACCGAACCGTCGCGGACGTGCCACGGGGCGTCGTTCGCCGCGGGCAGGCACCGCGACGGAGTCACCGAGACTCTACGACGCGCACGTGCACCTCGACAAGCCTTCCCTTCTCCCAGGGCGCAGCTTGGAGGGGGCGGCACCCGGGCACCCGCAACCACCACTACATCCTCCTCCTCCTCCTCCAGCCACGTCCGCGCGACCGGGCTGCCCGTCACCGGAGACGTGCCCTACAAATGGGCCCACGGCGCCGCCCCGGACGCGCCCGGCAGGCAGGCAGCCCATTTGACACCGTGACAGCGACAGCGGCCCCCCGCCCGGGCGGCGAGGTGCGGGGGGCGGCAGGGGCGGTCAGTGCTGCACTCTGGCGGCGGGGGCGGCAGCACGCAGCTGGCAGCCAGAGGCTTGAGACAGGGGGTATCGTCGGGGGGCGGCGGGGGCGGGCCGGACATGCCAGAGCATCCCGTCCCCTGTGCG
>NW_026267713.1:20700-31418 GCF_000697945.3 Frankliniella occidentalis
CAAGCCGTTCGCCGACCCTCTCCTTTCCGGCTGGCGTCTCGTGCCTTTCGCTGGCGGGGTCCTGCCGACGACGGGGATCTCCATCTCTCTCTCTCTCTCTCTCTCTCTCTCTCTCTCTCTCTCTCTCTCTCTCTCTCTCTCTCACCCGGGTGCGCCCCCGCCACACACACACACACCGCTGGCCCTTATCGCGTGGTGGTCGGCAATAAATCGGCATGGCTGTCCCGCCAAACCAAAGTTATTTAGAAATTGTTTGCTTCCGGCGAGCGGCTCATTGCGGACTGCGGCCGCGGCGCGCGCGCTGACTCTATTCTCATGGCGACAGCGCCACGACAGCGAAAGAGAGAGGGAGAGTGAGAGCAATACAGCGAGCGACCAAGAGAGCAAGCAACGGAGCGAGAAAGAGAACAAAAGAGAGAGAGAGGAAGAACAAGAGAGAGGGAGAAAAAGAGGGAGGGAGAGAGAGAGGGTGGTAGAGGGAGAGAAAGAGAAAGGGAGAGGGAGAGAGAGCAAGAAAGAGAGCAAGCAAGAGAGAAAGCGAGAGCGAACGAGAAAGAGTGAGAGAGAGAGAGAGAGGGTAAGTAGGGAGGGTGAGTGTGAGTGCTGAGAGAGTGACGGGGATAGAGATGAGAAAGAAAGAACGTGGGGTGGATTGAAAGAGAGAGTTAGGGAGTGAGGTGAGAGGCCTGACGAGGAGCGGAGAAAAGAGCGGACATGCGCGAATATTGATCTCTCCCATTCTGCTCTGCAGCAGTCCCGCCGCCGCTGGCTCGCTGGCTGCCGAGCGGCACGGCGGCGGCGGCGCACGATGCCACTGACGGCGCGGATGAAGTGAAACCCCTTGGGCAGGGGAGGGGCCCGAGGGGGAGAGGGGGGCAGGGCAGAGCGAAAACAATATGATTCGGGGATGATTCCATTCTAAAGCGCGGAATGAGAGCGCCTCTCTCCTCCCTCTCCCCCGCCACCCCCGGGATCTGCTATTCCGCACCAGGCGCCGCCTTTTCTTTCCTTTATTTTATTCCGCCGAGTTTCTCTTCTCCCTCGCGGCGCCCTCTCTCTATTATCATCGAGTCCCGTGAAGGAGCAGGGAGATGAGGGAGGGCGGTGCCACGGTGCCACCGGGTCGCGCGGCGCGACACAGTTCGCCGCCGAGATGAACACCCCGCTCACCTTGGTCGTGCCGTGGCCCCTAGGCCGGGCGCTCGAGTCGCGGCGTCCAATGGGTGGCCTACCTCCCCGGCGGTCCCGCCGCCGCCGCGGCGCCGATCCGCTCCGCTCCGAATAGCTCGATTGCTCTCACGGTAAATAAACTCGCCTAAAGCACTGCTGCCCGCCACGCCCCGCCCCGCCCCGACCGTCTCCACGCCACTTTATTGCAGAGCCGGACAATATTTTCCTCGCAACGACTCCGGCGGCGACAATAACCATCGGCCAGAGCGAGGTGAAACGCTCCCTTTCGCTTTTTTATTTTATCTCATTTTCGACATACCGTCGGAGATGGCGGGAGCCGCAGATCAAATCTAACGGACCTCCCTCCCATATTACGGCCACGGTCCGGCCGGCATGCGGTCCCTCGGGTTCATCCGCAAGGTTACGGTGATGGTGATAGTCCCAAATGATATGTGTGTCTGGACAGTGCGGCCCGGCCACGGCCAAGGGTCACTTCAACACGAGCACTCGGCTGCTGGAGAGAGCCGCAGGCCACACATTTGATCCACCACACGGAAAAAAAAACATTCGCTGTTCCAGCTAAAAATTCGCTGGCAGAGACTCAACGAATTTTATTCGTTGTCCAAGCGAATAATTTGCTACGGAAGCAAAGAATTAGTTGCGGAGGCGAATGCGTGCCCTGAAGCAGAAATAGTGCCGTTCACTGGAACAGGGCTCGCGTTAGCCACCTCAGCGAATAATTTGCTACCGTGGCAAATTATTCGCTTGGACAACTAATAAAATTCGTTGAGTCTCTGCCAGCGAATTTTTAGCTGGAACAGCGAAAGTTTTTTTTTCCGTGCACGGTTTTGCAATCCGGCCAGTAGCCGCCCTACTTGTGAGGCCCACTCGGGTGGGGGCGCACATTGCAGGGCAAGTGTGCTGAGCCCGGGCGCACGCGGGCGCGGAGGCGCGGGCACCGCGAGGACCACGAGGAGGGGGTGCAAGTACGAAGGGTGGTCTATCACGCCGGGGACTGATTTCGAAGAGACCTCAAGGGGCGCTGCTTTTTGAGTGCGACTAGGCTATACGGAAGGTACGAATAGCAGAGGGTTCTTCGGAATCAGTCGGCAGGGGCGCCACCAAAAATGCAGCGAGGAGGGAGGGAGGGAGGGACGTCAGAGGGGTAGCGGACGAGGACGGGGAGGGAGGAGGATACGAGGAGGGGGCCGGTGGACCGAGGGTATTCTACTGCCGTGGGCCAGCTGGCTCATCTTTTACGCTAATCGCGAAAGTCACGCCGGGATTTAGAAAGTACAATAAACGCGCAACTGTTCCTCCCATCCTCGCGGCACACCGTCCAGCCCCAGCCACCGCCCCCCTCCGGCCACAAGGGCCTCCAACATTGAAACGCTTACACTATGACAGAGTGCAGCTGTGCGGGGCGGGGGCGGCGCGGGCGCGGCGAGCCTTGGGGCACATTTGCATAAAACCAGCGCGCCGCCACATCCCACGGTCCGCGGACTGTGGCGAGCCCAACAGAGCGGGGTGGTGGGGCCGGGGAGGGGGTCGCTAACGTGCCAAAAAAGCAAAAACAGAAAGAGTAAACTCACAAAAACGAGGGGGTTTTGCGGCCGACGCGAAAGGGTGGTGGGATTAGGTGCTTGGGGGCGTCCATTTCATTGGTAGTTCTGTACTTATGCGATTGCGTGACCGGTGGCGACAACAGAGCCAACAACGTGTTGTGCTCTCGATACACCCGGGGCTTCACAGCCCGTCCAGCAGCCACGCCCCCAGCAACATAGTATACTCGCAAAATAAAACTCCATACTTATAACACTCTAAATGACAAGGCACATTTTTTGTCCATTTTTTGCAAGATGGCACCTGTATGAACATATCTTATTGCATGCGGCAAATTTGAAGCGCGTGTGTAAATTTGTAACTTTAGTTTGACAAAATGAAGATTTGTCCAGCAGAAAAAATGTACAAATTTATCACTACACACGCTTGTAAGTTACTATGCACTTGCAAGCATTCAACTCTGTAGATGTGCACTAATAAGTGTGCAACTCCTGTTGAACGTTTCCTTCGATTCGACGCTTACCGTGTGCAAACTATTGAACAGAGGAGTTGCACGCACTAACAAGTGCACAATTACCGAGTTGTACACTTCAGCAGTTGCACACTTGGTTTCATTGCTGAAAATACTACGTAGAGCACTAGGAAGCGTCCAAGAACTCGGTCCACGCCTTTGAGTTAGACGTGCTCGGTGTATTCAAAATATAAAAAGAGTGTTTGAACCTGTCCAATGCACTTGCTCTACTAGACGTTCACCTCGACGGTCACTGGCTGCTGCTGGACGGCTATGAACACTCGATTTATCGCGGTGCAACAGCAAGCAGGACACAGGGCGCGCCGTAGGACCCAGCCCAGCAGCACCATTGCCAGCAGGACACAGAGAGCGCGCCGTCAGGACGTTTCTTTGGTTCGCGCAGCAGTGTCGCCACCAGCGCCGCGCTGCAGCGCCTCGGGCGAGGAAATAAAAACCTTGGAGGGAAAGGATTATGAGCCCGTCGGCGCCAAGGTGTGTGTGTGTCTGTGTGTGTGTGTGTGTGTGTGTCTGTGTGCGCGCGCGAGCACACTGGTGTGAGCGCGTGTCGGTGTGAGCGTGTGTGTGTGTGAGTGTGTGCACCAGGTGAGTGGGGACGGCGGGAAGGAGGAGGTGGAGGAGGCGGCCGTGTGCTCCGCACTGGTCAGGAGAGGGCGGGGAGGTGGGCGACGAGGAGGGCGGTGAGGGACGCGGGCCCGCGGCGTGTCGCGCAAGATGAGGCGCTCCGACCCGTCAGTCGCACACACAGCCGCGGCCCGCCTCCACCGCCCGCACCCGGCTCGGTTCGGTTGAAATCGGTTAACGAGATCGATACCGTCACGTGCGAAGGCAGCCGTTCCCGCCCCGCCCCGCGCGCCCGGACCCCCGCTCCCGGCGGCAACGTGCTCCGTACGGCGGCCGCCTCCGCGCCGCGCCGCGCGCGCGGGGTCAGGATGCCGACGACGGAAGTGGTGGCCCGACCCCGCGGCCCGCTGCTGGAGCGCGACCGGAGCGGCAACAGCCTGGAGCAGCCCGAGAGCGTCGCGTGTTTGATCTGCGGGGAGGAACGGAGGCAAAGGAGAGCGGTAAGTGCACGGGGAGCGCCCACCTTTGCCAAACACGCGAGAGGTTATTGACGGCGAGCCCTTTGACATCCGCGCGCGGAGCTCTCGATCCAGCAGGCTACCCACCCAAAACATTTTAAAAGAAAGTTACCGCCACAGAAATCAGAGAGGTGAAAGCGAAATTTATTTCTACCTCTATCACATCCAGTGCGTCGTCGGTGTAAGCACATGGCATTCCCTCTTTTCTTCCCCTTTTTCCTGTTTCCGTGGAATCTATTGCGAGAGATTTCTCCCCGCGTGAGCCCAAGACATGGATCTCGTCTATGCCCCGCAAGCCATCCCCTGTCCCGTTGCCCCCCACCCCCCTCAAATCTCTCATTCAGCAGGAGAGCCCCCGCCGCACACGGGTGGCGCCCGGCGGACCCCGCCGCCCCGCATGGGGACCCCGCGCAGGTGAGTGTGGGCGGGAAAGAGCGCTCAGGGGAGGAGGCGGGGACGGCACAGGCACAGCCGTACGCACACTACTTCATTTTCCCTTTTTTGCGGCAGTGTTCGAGTCCCTCTCTCAGCCGGGGCCGTCCACCGGCGCCACCGCCACTTCGCCGCGGTCCGCTGCTGGGCGAGCCACACTTTGCAAACACATGTCATACATTTCGCACGAGCTAAAATCTCCGTCGTCTGCGAACATTTCGCGGAATGAAAAGAGGTGGAGCCCGAATACATAAAAGTTGGCCGGAGTTTGTTGAACCCCAGGACCTTTGCGGGCCGCCGGCGGCCGCCGGCGCCGGGACTCATTCCCACGTCGTCGGCGTCCTGGCGCCGCCGGAGGACGCGGCAGGAGGACAGAGGCCCTTGCGACATGGACTTGGCCTCCCCCGGGCGCGCCTACAGCCACCGCGAGAAGAAGAAGAAAAAATCAAGAAGAAAAACAGTCATCAGCGACAAGAGCGACAACAAAAAGTAAAGGAGCTACGACAAACTTGGTTCGCGGTTCCTGTAAGTTGGCGAAGAAGAAACGTGTCGGTCGGCGCACCGGTGCGAAAGGTGTGAGAGTGCCTGTGTGTGAGTGTGTGCGTGTGTGCGCCCAAAGGACGAGCACCACGCGCGCGTAAAAAGTTATCGAGTGACTGTGCTGACGCTGGCAGTCCGCGGTACTCGGTCGCGGTGCGGTGGCGTGGCGTAGCGTCGCGCCATTAATGATTGCTCGCGTGTTTGCATGCTCGATTGCGCAAATAAAATGGCCAACCCACTCGGTCCGGTCGCGGGCCGGCGCGAGGTCCGCGGCCGCCGATATGCGATATGCGCTGAAAGCGCGGCGGCGCGCGGCGGAGGACCGGCGGCGCCGAGGCTACAGGCAGGCAGCGCGCGGCTCACCTCCGCCTCCGACTCGGACTCAGGACGCGGGAGCTCATTCGGTTTGTTGTTGTGACGACTCATGTCCATCGGCGCGAGGCCGACGCGCCCGGTCATGTGAGGTCGCGCTGGTCGCGCGCGCGCCGCTCGGCTCCCCGGCCTAACGAGAAACGCATTAACTGTCTGACGAGCGGTCTCCGCCGCGCGGCCGGGCCCCTCCGAGCCGAGGTAGTACCGCACGGAAAGGTAAGGTGACGCAGTCTGAGCAGAGAGCTGATTCATCCATGGAAAATTAAATGAAAAAAATAAGCCGAGTCACTTTTCACAGGTGAAAATTGAAAAGGGCGTAAGTCCAATGCAAAGTCCGCGGACTTACGCCCTTTTCATTTTTCACCCGTGTTTTGTCTCCGTTTCCCCTTCACTTCGTCCCGCGCGCGCCGCGGTGGCCTGGCGCGGTGTGGCGGAATCGATACGACACTTATGTAGATTTCCCATATCCTATCAGACGGGAAGAAGGAGGAAAAGACGACAGGGAGCCGAGCAGCGCTGAGCTCCACTCGCCTGTCACGCCAAGACAGACCCTCGCTAGTTCAGCTTCGGGGCCCCGTACCCAACAACGACAAAGTGGCGAAAAGGAAACACAGCAGCGCAGCACCACCACCGCCCGAGGGGCCCGCCAGCGCCCCCGCACTCCGCGGCGGTCGCCAAGGAGCAAACACTCGCCAAAACAACCGCGAGGTGGGGCTCCACATATATCTGCATGGAGGAGGAGGACCGCGCGCAGCTCTCTTTGCCAGAGAGGGAAGCGCAGTAAAAAGGGGAGGCGAATATCCCCTGATTTCCGACCCGGTCACAAGCCGTTCGCCGACCCTCTCCTTTCCGGCTGGCGTCTCGTGCCTTTCGCTGGCGGGGTCCTGCCGACGACGGGGATCTCCATCTCTCTCTCTCACTCACACGTACACGCACGGCGGTGGGAGTGAGTGCAAGAGACAAAGCGGAGCAAAAGCAGTCCGGATGCGGCCGAGGAGACAGGCGCCCGCTCGGGGGGGTCGGGGGGGTCTCCATCTCCCTCTCACTCACACGCAAGGCGGTGGGAGTGAGTGAGTGCAAGAGACAAAGCGGAGCAAAGCAGTCCGGATGCGGCC
Organism: Frankliniella occidentalis; assembly: GCF_000697945.3. NCBI lineage: Eukaryota > Metazoa > Arthropoda > Insecta > Thysanoptera > Thripidae > Frankliniella > Frankliniella occidentalis. The sequence goes on from NW_026267713.1 coordinate 27,504, forward strand.
GAGGCGACAGGCGCCCGCTAAGGGGGGGGGGGGCGTCGACGACAACGCCCCTGTCTCCTTTCACAGAGGATACGGTACCGTTCGGGCTAACGCGAGCGCGCGCAAGCCGGGGCTCCAGCCACTTAGGCGAGAAAAGGGCATCCTGGCGAGCGGGGAGGCGGGCGTCTTGGAGTGGACCAGCGCCGCTTTAGGCGCCAGCTCCGCACCCAGATCGGTCCGCCACCAAAAAAAGGATAATGTCCCGCCGGTCATGGGCTCTACATCATACAGGGACAAGCGTCTGCCGGCGGAAAGAAAGACGTGAAAAAAAAAACACGACTTCTGGCAGATTGAAACAGTTGGTTGGGTGACAGAGATACTGATGTTGGCAAGGTTCAGATTGATGTGATAGTTCTCAGAAAAGAGACGGTGAATCAATGGGTGTCTAGATTGAACTAACCACACATAACAAAAAAGTCTTACATTATAGTTTTTTCTGTCAACTGCACATGAAATGAGCTCACTGTCTGCTGGGTTGGAAGGATTTACTTTACGACTTGTGCAGAGGCTACCAGAAGGAAGGTCGTAGCAGTAAATCAGATGAGTCGGAACCACAAAATTGGAACCAACAAGTGACACGGTTTATGTGACTGCTTGCAATAATAGATTCAATGCTATGGTTCATATTAACTTCAGATTGTGTCCCTTATCAGAAGTGGCAAAATGAATCATGCAGATCTAATGAATGAAGTGCACCATTCAAAGATAAGTCAACTTCACAGATGAGCGCAGCATTTACCACTGACCCATTTTTCGACACTTAATGACGTACAGTACTCACATTTGTTACTCTTGGACATAACTTTGAAGACAGCGACAGCCCATCAAGAGGAAGAAGAAGAGTCACTTGAGCACAATAACCTCTTTAGAACTACGCCAACGACACATAACAAAGGCATTTGCTTGTCTCTTTTCGGTGCACAGCTGAAGATGAGCCAATAAAATAAAAGAACACTTCATAAAACTTGGAAAAGAACACAACTTTGATTTGATTTGTTTTCGTAAATATAAAGAAAATTGGAATCCGATTCAGCAAAATAAGCAAAGCGAGACGCCGACGCCATCGTTACCGACTACTTCCGTTTCCAGCCCGGTCGAATGCTTATTCGCAGTACGCGCAACGCGCAGTCAGTAACCGTCGCGTCTCAGCCTAGCTTAGGCTTTAAGACTTTCTCGCTGTCGCAACTCTAAGTAATTGTTTTCAATCAGTTAATATCTTAATTTGAGTTGCAAAGATGATTACGTGTTTTTACCGATCGATACGTGCTCAGTCAGTGTCGAACTTTTGGTTGTTTAGCCATCTCTTACATATTTCTCTCACAACTTGTGTCATCGAACTTCACCAAGGTTAGTGCACGCACCTTGTATAATAATGTTGTGCTTTCTATTAGAATTGTCGTTGAAGCACTTCGGTTTTGTTTTCTTTTTCTGTTAACATAACTTGTATTTTATTTTTCATAAATCTCGATAAAGGTTTTAATAAGTTTTCATGAAGGGTCATTCGGTCATTCCCTATTTTTCTGTTTTGATATCAACTTGAGACATGAGTTGAGCTAAACGTTTTGATGTGTTTTGAACCAATTAACCATTTCAGTAAAGCTAAAATGTAGGAGAATTTGGGGAACAAAAAAACAACAAGTCATCATGTAAAAGCACAATAATTTCCGTTATGTTGTTCCCCGTTCTTCTTCTTTCAACCTTCAGGAATGCTTTATTACTCAGTGTGTGTCACGTGACTTTGTCAAAATGTTTAAGTGCCTTGAAACCCTTGAAGTTATGAGCAGCTCCGTGCTGATTTGTCGTTGATCGTAGTGGAATCTTAACATGTTGGTCTAGTATCGCTTTGGGTATACGTTAACACTTGGGTGGTTGTGTCCTTTTAAAGGAGCACACTTTCATAAGTATGAGGTCCCTTTTTTTGTGTGTGTGGTAATTCTAAAGTTAGGTGCACGGTTTTCGCCACTGCGCCCAAACTGTTTGAAGGCAGGGTACAACTCCAGCCACGAGCTGGGCCCTGGGCTGGAGCACACTTGACACTAGACTAGACTCCAGGAGGGCGTCAGGCAGCAGCACCGGCGACCCGCGGTTGAAGTGCAGTCATCACTTGTTTCTCTGCCCGCCCGTGCCTCACTGCTTCACGCTCGCGGTGGTGAAATCGTTTCCTTGTGTATTTACGCCGGGCTCGTCCAAAGTAGTTTAATTAACCGGGACGGCTACGCTCCCCGCTACGCTCGGCCCGCGGTAAACACTCAACTCGCGAGATCAGGTTTTTAAGTGAGAAATCGAGATTGCCACAGTGGCGCCTTTGCTTCCCTTTCCCCGCTTTCACACTCCACCCCCTCCGCCATGCCCCCAACCTCCTTTTTCCAACAGTTTTCCAACTACCGCACCCTTGGAGTGCCTCCCCCTCCCCCTATCTCTAACAATCTCTCTGCCCCCCCCCCTCTCTCCTTCCTCCCCGGCCGCTTCACTCGCTTCGCTCTGATCAACCTGCTGAGGACCAAACAAAACAACAACTTGAGCGAAACTCTGATTCGTTTCATTGCGCTTCGCTGACGATTTCCGTCCCGCGCCCCCGCGCCTCCGCTGCAGCCCTGGCCATGACCAGGCCGAGCCGAAGGATAAGAATCGCCACGACACCATATTTTTTCCTGCGCCTATCGTGTCCCGGCGTCTCGTAAATATTTATAGAGTAATCCGGACTATATGGACAAAACCAAAACCTGGGGTTTGTCGTACATTTCGCCACTGTGTGGTACTGTATACCCGTCACGCGGGAATATACGAGGGATATGTGTCAATGTGGATCTTGTGCTTATTCCTCTGCCTACCCCTCGGCCTCGGCCTGCCCCCTCCCCTTGCTCGAGCGAGCGAAAGAAGTTGTGCCAGATATGCATTCACAAGTGATGCTCGTCCAACTAGAGCGCCTCAGCTAGAGAGACGGTCTGTGTCTACAGTCACTTAAGTCTTAAGTTCTAGCCTAGTGGGAAGAGTGTCTCTACTAGGTCTCTACTAGTGGGCCGCGACGCCGGGCCGGGCCCGGATCAAACGGAACGGAAGACTCGGGGGCAAAACTACTTGCTAGTTTGCCCCCCCCCCCCCGGGGGGCCTTAGGCTGCGTCCCGCCCCGCTCCGGCCCTCACGTTTTCGACTCGCACTCATGCTGGCTCTCGCCTCCGCCGCGCACCCACCTTGCTTCCAGAGACTCAGTTGATGTTTAACTTGACGTCTGCGCCTGGCGTGGCGACAAGAAGCTGCACCTCAAAATGGACCCGTCCGGCGACAGCGGGGCGGCTTTAGCAGCGAGTTTAGCCTTTCCCAAGTATAAAAGTGTGTGCTGTGAGTGGCTGAGGCGCCTGGCGTGTAGGCAAATTCTTCCTTGCAGTACACGCGAGGCGGGTTGGTTGCCTATCCTCCGGCGGACAGGGGTTCCGGACGGGGGAACGGGTGCGAGAGAGGCTGCACTGGGGCGGCACGGCGGCAGTCGCCGGCAGCCGGGAGCGGCAGTCAGCTCGCCCGAGCTCGTGGATAATTGAGCTTCAATTCCAGGCATGTCGTCCCGGAAACTTGCCGAAAGGTGTAGCGTACAGCTTGACGGTCCGGGGAGCAGCAGAGAGGAGCGGTAGCGGGGCGGGCGTTTGGTCAGGAAGTCATACCAGGCCCCGGGCGTGGCTTGGTTTGGGCGCTTCGAGACTCGACCAAACGGTGTCCGCAACTCAAACGGCCGCAGGGCTCTGATGTTCGCCAGGGCGTTACTCCAACAACTTGACTCAACTGGGGCCTCGCCCTCGCCCTCGGCAGTCAGTAACCGTCGCGTCTCAGCCTAGCCTAGGCTTTAAGGCTTTCTCGCTGTCGCAACTCTAAGTAATTGTTTTC
>NW_026267713.1:31468-34703 GCF_000697945.3 Frankliniella occidentalis
GCGCACCGCCCGGCCCGCAGGTGCTCGCTCGCTGCGTCTCTTTATGGCAGAGGAAGCAGCCTCTTATTTCGGGTGTTATGTTAATGACGCGGTGAGGAAGGCGAGGGCGCCGCCAACGCCTCTGGACGGCGCCGTACGCTTATCTTTGCGGCCGACTCTCACCCGGAGGACGTCGTCGTGCTCCACGACGGAGCGTTCGAGTGCACGCCGCGGCGAACTTTACCTTATTCAGAGCTTGACTTTATTTAGTTAGTTAGTTTTACTTTCGCCTAGCCTAGTAATTCTCGTTGGCGAAAGTGGCACCGAACGTGTGGGCGACGACGATGACGCCGGACAGCTGCATGTGCTGTACAGTACTCTCTAGAGCTACGCGAAGGAGGACGCAAGGACGCACCTCCCATTTTCTAAAAGGTTTATTTTATTGCTTTTCATATAGATGGATGAAGAGTTCCCAAACGCGAACGCTGCTACTTTCGCATGCCACAACTGTATGCAAACATGTGTGAAAAACACTAGGGGGGGGGGGGAATGACTTAGGTAACCCGCTAGACACGGCCTGTGTCAATCCGGAGGTAATCCGGTGATTATTTCGAGCGTAATCCAGGGGTGATCCGGGGTTATCCGGCGGTACGTATCAAGGGTAAGCCGGGAGTATCCTGGGGGTTATCCTGGGGTAATCCCGGGTAATCCGGGGTTATCCTGGGGTAATCCCGGGTAATCCGGGGTAATCCCGGGTAATCCCGGGTAGTCCCGGGTAATCCCGGGTAATCCCGGGTAAGCCGTTGTACACGAAATCTCAGAGTCAGAGTCGTTTCCCTATCGGAAAAAACAGCAAACTCGGTCGCAGAGCGAAAATCACGCGCTTGATTGTTGTTGTTTCCCGGTCGGCCGGGAAGGCGATGGTCGCGGCGGCCATTAGGGGCGGCGTTGCGTAGGCCCGACAGGCCCGACAGGCCCGACAACACGCTTGTTTACCTGACAAAACTTTGAGCGTCGCGGCGTTCCCTGCCTGGCGCCGCGACGGCGATGGCGGTGGCGGCGGCCGCCGGCCCTCCGGCGCCCTGGACTCCATCTATCTGGCGGGCCGGGCCCGGGAGGCGGCCGCCCTGCCCTACCCGCGGCGGCAGGGGCCGGCATACCGAGGCTGGCCGGGCCGGCCGGGGCGGGGCGGGATGGCCCTTCTAAAGCCCATGGTGTCCGTCCGCTGCGGGCAGTGAGTGAGCATGGGGGCGGGGACAAAGGATTTTAAAGTGCGGAAAATTTTCCGCACCCAGAAAACCGTTTCTTTGAATTAAAGAAATTTTATTTAATTCAACGAAAATTTCGTGCCAGAAACCAAAGAAATCTTTTTCGTTCATATAACGAAAACATTTCTTTCACTCAACGAAAGTTTTGTCAGATTGAACAAATTTTCGTTGAGATAAAGAAATTTTTCTTCAAATCAACGAAAATATCGTCAGTTTGTGATTTCGTTAAGTCAAAGAAACGGTTTTCTGGGTGCGGTAAAATTGCAGGGTTGTTACAGGTCATGGAAAACCTGGAAGTCAGGGAAAAGTCAGGGGAAAAAAATCGAGTCATGGAAGTCATGGAAAAGTCAGGGAAATCAATTGCCGAGTCATGGAAAATTATGAAAAATTGGAAAATTGCAAAATTTGCTAGCGTTTCTAAGCTCCCGCGGGCCTTGACAATGGTTAAATTTCTTGTTTAACATCCCTTTTTTTTTTTCGCTCGCTTCGCTCGCGAGTATTTCAATTGATTCTTCTGTATATTCATGGTGTGTACATACTTTCATCGAGAATATCAAAGCAAATGTAAGTACAGCACTCAAACTCTGCACTCACATTTGCTGGCTCAAAAATGTTTGAATCCCTTTCGTCCACTGTAAATCAGAGTGTGATACCGATTGCACGTTTTCTGTGATACAGAAATATTGCACGATGTTGTGATGATCATCGCAGGAAAAGTACAACATTAAATTCATTGCTTATATTTGTGATGACCATGATGCATCACTCATTTGAGCAATACTTTTATGTATCACAGCTTTGTGCGATGTGCATTCACAACATTTTGTAGGAAATCCGGAATCATCCTGTTATTTTGCAATAGGCATCATACAAAATTTGTGATAAAAATTGATCACTTCCCCAGGAGTGATAAATCGTGGGAATCACACGGGGCGTTTTATCACACGAAAATGTGTGAAAAGTATCACACTTCGAATTACTGTGTCGGTATGGAAGTTTGGGCCCCACAGTGGAGTCGGCACCGTTTCCTTAGCGAGGGAAGGGGATCTGGGTAATCTAGGGCGCATTTGAAATCGCTCAGCTTAAAGAATATTTTACAAATCTTCGTGCTCTCTTCGTTTGCACTCAGCCCTTTTATACTTCAAGTCAGTAGCGTCAACCAAAAGTGGCCAGCAAACCCCTCATATGCGATTCAAAGGTACGGTGTTTCCAGCAAATAGCCAATATGGGCAGGGGCCCTCCTGTCCGAGGGGGGGGGGGGGTGACTGCCTCCACTCGGCTGTGAGCCCTCGCAGTCACGCGTGACTGGCGGCCGTATCGCGCGTCCCTCCCGCGGATTGCTTAATTCTATACGAGCAACAGCGGCACTGGCTCTGTAGCGCGCCGGGCTCGCGATTAAGACACATCCGGTGTTCGTAGGGGCTCCGCTGCGGCCGCCCGAGCCGGTCCTCCACTCAAAACGAAAAATCTCAATCACGAATCGATCTTGAAAGCAGATAATACAAATTTAAGAAGAGGTCTGTGTTCTAATTTTCTCTCATATTTAGCTTTCATTTGTTTATAACTGCTTGTACCAGATAATAGGCAAGTTTATAGTGTACGGTTGAATTTCTAGTGAAGTACCCCTCGGGTGGCAGGCGCGCTGCGCTGTGCGTCGCTGCGAGGCGATAAGGGAGCTGCTCAACACCCTCCGTCCGCAATATGTGTGCGCGGGGCCGTAAGTCGCGCTTAGTGCATCGGCCCACGCGCAGCGCCGCGCTGGGAGCCGAGGGGCAGCCGGGAGGCGGGCGTCCCCTGCTGCCTGATCCCCGCCGTTAGTGGCGTTAGAGCCCGCCGTGGGGCCAGGGCCATGGGGGGACGGCGGGGAAAGACGAAACAGCGTAAAAGAAAATGATTGGCTGAGCTTGCGAAGCCTTTGCTGTGATGTGGGGTGCCGGGAACTCTTTGGTCGTGTGTCCGTCTGTCTGTCTGTCTGTACTGGCCCACGT
>NW_026267713.1:35750-36176 GCF_000697945.3 Frankliniella occidentalis
CCCGGCCCCCGCCCAGTTAGGCCGCCCCGTAGTCTGTCGGGACGGGGGAGGGGAGTAGCTTTAGGCTTACAACCCTCAAAAGGGAGGGCTTTGCACTACCCTCTGGCTAGGCGGCGGCGAACCCCCGACCCAAACCCTCCCCACCCGATCTCTGCAGCCCTCGGGCGCTTGCATTGACCTAATCTAAGGAGACGACCTCGTCGAAGTGCCTGTGTTCCTATTTCTATTCTGTACTCTATTGTCCCGATTATGCTGCGTAGTGTACCAATCTTTGGCTGGTCTCTGAAAGTATATACTACTATCTTCTTATTGAGGGGTTTTCGCATCGTCTACAGGAGGCTGCGCCTGGCCTGCCTCACCCCGCCTCACCCAAACCCACCTCACCACACCCCGCTTCACCGCTTCACCCCACCCCGCTCTGCCTCA
>NW_026267713.1:36413-36915 GCF_000697945.3 Frankliniella occidentalis
CGGGGCGGGATGGCCCTTCTAAAGCCCATGGTGTCCGTCCGCTGCGGGCAGTGAGTGAGCATGGGGGCGGGGACAAAGGATTTTAAAGTGCGGAAAATTTTCCGCACCCAGAAAACCGTTTCTTTGAATTAAAGAAATTTTATTTAATTCAACGAAAATTTCGTGCCAGAAACCAAAGAAATCTTTTTCGTTCATATAACGAAAACATTTCTTTCACTCAACGAAAGTTTTGTCAGATTGAACAAATTTTCGTTGAGATAAAGAAATTTTTCTTCAAATCAACGAAAATATCGTCAGTTTGTGATTTCGTTAAGTCAAAGAAACGGTTTTCTGGGTGCGGTAAAATTGGAAAGTTTCCCAGAAAAAAATGACACCATGTCATGTACGCACTAAAACCCCCATACATTTATGCCGGATTTGATGTAGGTATTGCGGAGGTACTGCATTCAGGTACACACATGGGTTTCCAGTGCAAATTTTCCAAAAATACTTTTTTGGGGGG
>NW_026267713.1:39348-39943 GCF_000697945.3 Frankliniella occidentalis
CTTATGTACTTTGTTGTGCATAACATGCACAGCTGTAAGCAGCCATAGTTATGCACCAAATTTCATGCATAACTATGTAAAACTTCAGCATTACTGTGCCCAAATTTGTGCATAGTGGCCTTAGTTTTGCCTACTTATGCATGAAAAACTGTGCATAGCTATGGCTGCATGAAATCCTGCAAGTCTTATGCACAACAGAATGCGTAAGGATTTAGTGTGTAGAAGGGAAATTTTGTGTCCAGCGAAGATATGCGTTCCTAGTTTTCTTAAGCACATCTCAAACAAATAAAAATTCTTATCCGAACATGGCGCAAAAAATGTGAACTGTAGGTATTTAGCCTAGGCACATTGTAATGTTTTAGATGCGATTTTACAATGTTTGATATGTAATTTCCAAGAAATACAAAATCTTCACACTTTCTCGATAGACGAGTTTCAAAAACAAATGGTAGAAAATAAAATTGTAGTTTTTCCCGCGGTTTTTCCTCAATTTTCCTTTATCTTGTGACGGTGGTTTGGCATGCAAGGTGCGCAGGCGCAGAGGCCTGGTGTGCAGCCCGCGGCCAATGCGACAAGAGAGAGAGAGAGAGGGGGG
>NW_026267713.1:39993-42429 GCF_000697945.3 Frankliniella occidentalis
GCCTATCTGCTGGACACTTTCTGTTCTTCCGGGTAATTGCATTGTATGAGTCCAAAGGCATTCCAACCATTGTGCCCATGCATTTACCCGGAAAACCAGAAAGTGTCCAGCAGATAGGCGACATAAGTCGCCTAGTTTTGCTGGTCAGGCGACTTTGTCGCCTACCTGCTGGACACCCCGGATTTACAGTGTAGAGTGTGTTACCAGATCATCAGTGGTCTTTGGACCTTCTAGGGAAGGAGCTGTCGAGTTTTGGTTGGACTCTTTCGGTTCTTATGGCGCTTCAAAATGGCAAGGGTGGGGTGTGCGTAGGCCGAGCCCGCCATGTCCACGATGCCGTTATGCATCTGTTTTACCAGGTGGCTGACTCACGACGCGTACTTTCGTAGTTATACCGTACCGCATGTACGAGTGCGGGCCCACGGCTCCTTCCGGCCCCGTGCGAGTAGGCAACCCATCCGCACTCGTGCATGCGGTACAGCATTACTACGAGAGTGCGCAGCGTGAGTCAGCCACCCGGCATCTGGCACTGGCATGTAATCATTAATGTTTAATGTTTCTTTCCTAACTGTTGACTAGCCCGTTAAAGCACGCGGGCAGTGGGCGCGTGTTGGCCCACCCTTACCCCCTCACCTCAACTAAAGGCTGAGGATGTTGTCGCGGCGGTTGTTTTGTTGCCATGGCGCCCGAACGTGCGGGCTAGGGCCGGAAGGGGAAGGGAAGTCCCAAGGTCTCAAGGCGAAAGGCCTTCAACAATCCACGCCACCAAGACAAGCTGGCAGGCCAGTGTAGTGGTTAGCGTACCGGCACACAAGGGGGCACGGATTTGAGGCTGGGTTCAAATCGCGGTGTACCAGTGTAAGGGGCGCACACTTACCCAGCAATGCCAAGCCAGTATTTTTGGCTGATACCTTAAAACACTTAGATTAAAAATACATATTCGTCAGTAATGTTTTGGTGTTAGCTGTAGCTTTAAGGAAAGAAAACCAATTGCTAGCAGCATGCACCTCGATGAGCGGCAGCGACGAGACCAGAACGAGATGCGGGGAGACGGTTTGGATAGTGCTCTAAGAAATAGTCACTCGCCTTGAAAAAATCCTTCACTGCAGCCTCACTGACAAGTGCCATCGTGCCAATGGAGAAGGGGAAGGGCCAGTGGCTCACCAATTCCATAGTGAGTGCAACAATGCAGAGTATCCCTCCGATCCCACCAATGCCCACTGCCCGTGCCAGTCCATAATTGACTAAATACAGGGATTTTGTAGCTCAAATTGCCTACCTACCAGCGCCTACCTGGCGGCTATCTAGGGACGACAGGGGGCGATCTCTCCCCCCCCCCACCTTTAATACGCGCCTGCACGGGTGCCCGGGTGTGGCGGTGCGTATGGCAACGTGGACTGTTTTGCAGTTTCTTGGACTGTTAGGTATGTGAGCTGCACCAAAAACTAAGCAGGAGCTGGCGGCGATTTTGCAGAGCTCTGATCTCTGCTCATTATGCTCAGGGATCGTCCAGAAAGTACGTCCGTTTTTCTCAGATTCATTCGGCAAAATACGGGAGCTCCGCGCCTGCGAGGCACAGGGTAGGCCACCCCGCAGTACACGCCTGCACTGTAGGCTGGATGTTGCCTACTGATCAGGCGCTATGGGACCTTGCATAGGCTGAACTTGGCATGTTCGTAACAGCGGTTGACGGACGTACTTCCTGGATTGATCCCTACAGGCTGGTATACGGCGCTTTGAGCAAGAGTTAGAGTTTGTGCCAGCGTCCCTGCGAGACGGCCTGCTTCTGGCCCAAGCTCTGCCAGCCCTGCCCCAGGGTTTGCCCCCCCCCCCTTACACACCTGCAGCAGCTGCTGATGCGCTGTCGTCACTGCTCAAGTGCTAAGAGCGCCCTGCGTGAGGCTGAGGTGCCCTGGGGAATTTGTCTAAATTATCTCATTCAAAATAAACAATCCCCTCGACCATGCCACTAAGGCCCCTGTATTTCAGGTCCCTTCTAGCGCCCCTACGCCCTATCACATGACATGAAAGAGAGAGGGGGGGGGGTCAACACACTCCCGACAGGTTTCGAGGACCGCGACGCCTACATCAGCACTTGAAGCTGCGCTAGGCGGGCGCGCGGCGCATGGACCCTGAAGGTGGACATCGAGGCAAAGCAGGGACGCATACCGAAGCGACGAGCACCTCCTGGACACACACCTACATCAGCACTTGAAGCTATGGTCGTTGTGTGCAATAACAGTGGTGGCGCGAACCCTGGCTGCTTAGAGCTGTGTTCCGGCCCGCCGCCACCCCTTGCCGCACCCCCGTGCCGCCGTCATCGCCCACAGCATGCACCTCGATGAGCGGCAGCGACGAGACCAGAACGAGATGCGGGGAGACGGTGCCGCCTCCGCGGGCCAAAGGTCGCGAGGCGGGGCGGGGCGGGGCGGGGCG
>NW_026267713.1:42479-43631 GCF_000697945.3 Frankliniella occidentalis
GGGGGGAGGCTAGATCACCATGATTAGCCGACGTAGGCTGGTGCGCTGAGGAGCCAGGCGGCCGCAGGCCCCAGCTAGGCTGACAAATACTTCCGGGATGAGGGTTGTGTTCCAATACTCGGGCAGGCTCGACCAGGCCGAGTCGATCAGGATCAGGCTGCTCTGCGGCTGTCGCGAGCCGCACCAGCCGCTCTGGAACACACATTGCCGTTCCACTGCCTGCAGCACCCGCGACAGCCGCGACCGCCCCGCGAGATGACAGGCCGCGGTGCGCGAGGACGTGTATCCCCTCGACGGGGGAAACCCACGAGGAAATCGAGACAAGGACAGCGCAAGTCTGCCCGGATTGTCGGGGTCGTGCCTGAGCGCGAGTGAACCTCCACTTCTCGGATCACTGCAGCGAGCCACGAGTGTAAACTCCTCGGACTGCTGCTGGAGCGGGAGCTCGGCGCCCGCGGCGCATGGGACAGCCGCCGCTGCGAAACGACAATCGGCTTCATTATCTTGACCTGCATTGCCTTGCCCGGCCCGGCCCGCCGCGCCTCGTCCCTCCCAAGACCATGGAGGTCTCCGCCTGCTCGGCCTAAGCCTGGTCCCGCTACGCCACGCCAGCAACGAGCTGCCCGGCCAAGGAAGACTCCGGCCTCCGTGCCAGAGGAAGGTCTTGAGGAGCACGGGCCGGGGGCCGGGCCAGGACTGATAGCCCGTCGAGGCCGAGGAGCGGCGCGGCGGGCCGGCTGGGACCGAGAAGCAGGCGCACAGCGCCGTGCACACGGCCGTGCTGCTCGGCGCCACCGACAGCTCCGCGCCAACACGGGGCTAGGAGCTCGCCGACGTTCTCGACCTAGGCCATCAGCTCAGCACAATACTGCACAACAGTTCGAAACTAAACTTAGAAGTTCTGCCGGCACCACAGGGCTGCCATTCAACAACCCGGGTCAGAGCAGCTGGGCGTGCGCTGCACAGAGTGCACCCTGGTGGTGGGTGAGCTCGGCGACGCACGGCACCGTGGACACCGTGGTGGCCGTGGCGGGGGGTGATGCCAGCAGCAGCTGGTCCTCGAGCGGCTCGTCGCCCGTCGGTCACCTCCAGCTTCCGCAGAGCCGGCGGCGAGCGCAGCCAGCGCAGCGCGCTCACCAGCTCCTCGGTCGG
>NW_026267713.1:45003-46878 GCF_000697945.3 Frankliniella occidentalis
AGCGCAGCGCGCTCACCAGCTCCTCGGTCGGGGGTCGGGGGTGATGACCAGCAGCAGCTCGACCTCGAGCGGCTCGTCGCCCGTCGGTCACCTCCTGCTTTCAGGTTGTGATGTGCTGAGTCGAGGCACACTTTGCGCAAGTGGCTGGCTCGGCGGAGGTACTCGGTGGCCGCCCCTTTCCCGTAGTCGTTGTCGTCCTCTGGCTGGTACACGTAGAGGTACACGTCCCTCAGCGTCTAGCTCGCCGCCAGGGCCTCCATCCCGGGGAGCACATCGCACGTCAGCGACCGGAGTCTGGTTAAGTCGGCGAGCAGGCGTGCTGAGGTGGGCAAGTCCGTCGCCCTCAGCGAGGTCGACCTCCTCCAGGGTGTCGGCGGGCGCGGCCAGCATGGCGTTGACGAAGGCTGGCGAGGACGTGCATCTGAAGCGCACGCGCTGCCCGGCATGGAGAACATCTAGTTCCTATTCTTGGCCGAAGCGGGGCATGATGGTTCTGGAGGCCGTCGAACGCGCCCAGCCCCTGACGCGAACCCACCACACCAGCAAGAGGGCCTCCTCGCTGGAGTAGATGCGCGACAGCTCAGCCCCGGCAAAGGCCACCGGCAACGAGCCCGCCGCTGCACGAGCTGCCCGTCAGGACCGTGACCTTGACCAGCGAGGCCATCCAGCCGGGCGTCGTGCTGGACCCCGCCGACGGCCTCGGCATCTGCGTCAAGCAGGGCGTCGCCAAGGACACGGGTAGGTCTGGGAATCACACACCCGTCGACGGCGTCGACTGGCGCGCGCACGGCGAGAGCCCAATCCGGCGGCAGCACGGGGTCGTCGTCGGGCACCACCAGGTACCCGCCGCGCGGCATGTCCACGCCCGTGGCAGCTCAACAACAGCGGCGCGCTGACCACCGCGACCACCACGGATGTAGCGCGGCTGTCGTGCTAGACCCCGCCCACGCCCTCGGCAACTGCGTCAAGGGCTGTCACACGGACAGCGACGCGGGGGCGCGCCTAACGCCCACGGTGAGCTACCGCTACTAGCCGGCAATCGCAGCCCAGGGAGGAGCAGGAGCAGCCCCCAAGCTCAAGGCGTCCGAGGGGTCCCCCACTTCCTCCATTTGAGGAAAATCGCCTAAAACCGGCATTTCGAGGAGCTGCTTTTACAATCATTGCTCGCAAACCGAGAAGAAGCACCTATAATTTTGATAATTGCAATTAGTGGATATCGCAACGATATCGTTCAATATCGCATGTTGTTTTTTTTGCTAATTGTTTTGTCGCGAGTGACACGAAAAGCGACACGAAGTCAATGTCGAAACGATATCGCCGTTTCCGGCAGTGATGCTGATTCGTAATGGCCAAGGAGGGCCCGGGGAGGAAGGGGATTAGGGGGGGCGGCGGGCGGTCAGCAGACCCCTACGATAGTACCACGGATAATAGGGGTGTCATTTGAACGCTTTTGCCCAGGTGCGCGACCCAGCTCGGGTCCGAAGAGGTACGCAAACAGCACATGGCGAGAATCTGACGGCACCTTATTCAGTGCCGTGCCTGACCGCTGGGCAGCTCAGCGCACTCCATGCCCGGCTCCAGCTCCAACAGGGCGCCCAGGTGCGCGACCAGCAGCACTCCACGTCTGACGGGGGCGGGCGGAACGGCGGGTCGCTTTGGTGTGCAGTTCAGTCGGGGCACTAACTGCTCAGCCCAGCACCAGCCCTACCAACCCAGCCCGGACGGCACGCTGTGCAAGCTGCACAAGGCGAAATGTATTTACATTACTTTTTGTGTTTCCTAAGGGATTCTTCAGAAATTAAGGCAAAAGAGAGGAAGATTGAAGTGCTGTAAAACATATATTCAATTTTGAATATGTATGAGTTACACATATTA
>NW_026267714.1:0-1688 GCF_000697945.3 Frankliniella occidentalis
AGCGGTTCAAACGTGCCCGTGCGTCGCGCGGCCAAAATGCAACTGAGTCTTAGTAGCCTCCCGCCGACTGAGCCGTTTACAGTAGCCGTCGCTCGGCCAAGCCTTTTTCTGCAGCGGTCGCGCGGCTGAGCCTTTCTCGACGGAAGGTATCGAATTGAGTCATTAATATTTTCTGTTTGAGATTCCGAATCGTCTCCGTCACTTTCAGCCATAGAAGAAGGGGGTGAAAGAAGACTCGGAATTTGCAACGGTGAACGGGGGAAAAGGAGGAGGAGCGACCTCTGATGTGAAAGACTGAGTCGAAGGCGAAGACGATTAAGTGGGTGAGGGCGACGGCGTAACAGTCACTACCGCAGATGGTGTTGTCAGTGGAGTCACAGTCGCAGAAGGAAGAGGAAGTGGGTTTGGCGTAATGAAAGTCAGTTTCTTCTGCTTGGGATCGGGCGTATGCAGATACTTCATTTTTTTCATATGGCGCTTCTGATAACCTGACAAACAATATTTGCCTTTGCGTTAAGAAGTAGTAGGGCGTGACTCCGACTCCAACTCTGACTGCATTTGGACTTGGGACCCAGAAGGAGAGGGAGTAGACTAAAACTCATGGGCTCTTTTGGCATGTTGGGGTCGGTTGGGGCGGCTTCTTGGCCGTGTGCCTTGGGCAGTCTTTTCCCGGTGAATGTAGAGATGGAGTAGTTGTCGGTACTGCCTCTGTTCTTGGAGAGTGAGCCTTGGCTTCTTTTAGTACATTGTTGGGTGTTGCGGGGTAGGTTACGTGACCTAGGGCCCTTGGGCCATCTTTACCCTGGGGTGTGGGGTTGTTTGGGGTTTGGGTTGGGGTTGGTACGGCCTCGCTTCTTGGCGGGCGGGCCGTGGCCTCTTTTCGTTTTATAAGGTCATTGTAGAAGCATTTTCAGGAGTGATGGTATCAAGTCTCTGATCTATTTCATGCCTGTGGTCATGAACCAGGTTTTAATTTCCGTTAGGATTCCAGGTAGGACTTCAGTCTTCAGAAAGTGAATTAGGAAAGCTAGGAGACCTTGGTTTTCCTCGTTGCTGTCATGTTTCTTGCTCTCATTGGGTTGTTCATCAGGCAGAACCTCTTTGATGGATTGTCCGAGGTCCGCAGCGATACCTCGTACAGCCTAGGCGAATGAGAATTTGATTTCGTTGTCTGTTGCTCCTGGTGTGTTGGCAGGGGTGTTTTCTTTCCGGATCTTCTCTTCCTCTTTGTATGCTTTGCAACGTGTTTCTTCAAAGACGGAGTGCGGGCCCTTACATTTTGGGCAGCATGGTACCTCGGCTTCGCAGTCATTGCTGTGGTGGTTCTATCCGCAGCGGGTGCACTTCCTTTGATTGAGACAGTTCTTTGTGTATGGTGGTGGCTGCGGCATCGCGAGCAGATGGTGATGGTTACTCTGACTCTTTCGGTGACGGTTATTTTACAGTTTAGGGAACTGGTTAGTATATGCCCGTTAGTGGTTTTACACCCCCTATACTGGCAGGGCGATAAACATCCGTCAGTGGTTTAATGCCCTCTTTACCGTTAGTGATTTTATGCCCTCATATGCTTGGGGTATAAATCTGTTAGTGGCTTAATAACCCCCCTTCCCCTGTCATTAGTACACCGTGGACTGTGGGGGTACCTTAATGATGATGCCTAGAGCGAGCAAGGTGGTCAATGTTTATTA
>NW_026267714.1:6615-7242 GCF_000697945.3 Frankliniella occidentalis
CCTGCTGCTACTGCTGCTGCTTTGCGGCGGCGTCTCGGGGGTGGGCTCCGCCGGTGTGCTGGCGGAGCTTGAGGTGGACTTGCTGCAGCTGCTGCTGCTGCTGCTGGGCGGCGGCGTCTCGGGCGGGGTAGTCACCTCCTCCTCCTCCCCGGCCTCCTCCACCTCCATACTTTCTTCCTCCTTGGTTGAGTCCTGCTAAAATTAAAAACGTTTACGGGCCATCCCCTTAGCTGCGAGCCAAGCGCCGAGCCGAGCGGCGACCCGGGCGCGCACCGCGGGAGGGGAGAGAGTCTGCATCCAAAACAACTGCCGGCTCGGTGCGCTCAGCGCGCCGCTCGGCAATGGAGGCTGCGTGCGAAACGAGGGGAATGACAAACTGTTCAGCGTTGTACATCGAACAGCGCGTTCGCGTTGGAACAGCGCGTTCGCGTCTGAACAGAACGTTCAAACGCAAACAAAATACACATCGCAGGCATAATGAACTTATGACGAAACGCGTTTATGGGGAAAAATAAGGGAGCAAGAGTGATGCAACGAATTTTGGTTCTTTCGAACGATTTTAAGCGAATTAACATCAGCACCTTAACGAGAGCACAGGAGAGGAAAAGACACCCGTGTGTCACACAC
>NW_026267714.1:12385-13457 GCF_000697945.3 Frankliniella occidentalis
ATATTACTCACCAGGAACTCGTAGGTAGAATCCCCCACACACATCTGTATCACACCCTCGTCGGAATCTGACATCTTCAGAATTACAGGCTCACACAATTCAACAATTCAAGGCAGAACGCATACACACTTCACACTGGACTCTGCCTTACGACTGACTGAAGCCACGGAGACGCTGAGGGCGCGGGGCGCTGCATACAGCGCGCTCTACACCCCAACCCCCGAAAACGATCGGCGCGGCAAAATTTTAAAACTAGCTATGGTCGGGCACCACAGTATGGCTGATCAAGGCGTGTGACAGGGGCGGGCGCGCACAGCTTCCCTGACGGCGTCCTCGGTCCAGAGCAGCACTATCAAGGCGGCTGGCTCTCCGACTACCTGCCAGGAGGGGGTGTCCCTCGGTCGCACCCAGCTCTCTTGCGGTGGTGTCCTCCACCGCGTATTGCATCACCATGAACACCACATCGTCAGGCATCTGGCCCCGCTCGCATGGCATGATGTTCGCGGACGGGATGGGTGGGCGATCGCAAGAGAATCTTGTAGAAGTACATGAGCATGTACTCGTTCTCGTCGCGCTTAAACCTGTTCCTACCTGGGCGGCTCCAGTGCGCGGGGCGGTGGGGACGGACGTGCCTATCCGCAGGAACGATTCCTGCGGCTAAGGTATAAGGTTGAAAAGGCTATTCGCAGGAAATCTATTAACGACGAAAAATCAACCAGAGAAGCTTCGACTATGTCATTTGTTTCTCTGCGCAATAAAATATAAGTAGCAATCCTACCATTTCCGTGATTGTCAATAACCTGCATGACGGACAAATGCATGTTATGCTAATTGGTGTTGTAGGTAGTGTCCAGGCCAATAACTTCAGGAAAGTCATGAACATTCTGCTTCATTTTTGCAGTATGGAAAATTAGGAAGTCCAAAGGTCTTGCAGTCTGGACATCATCTACAAATAAGTCATCATCATTTCCTTTGTCAAGGAAGCCTATGGTGTATCATGATCCAGGATTAGAAGCACACATGTGTTCTAACTCATTCCGTTAGTCTTCTTCATTAGTATCTCCTTTCCTTG
>NW_026267714.1:15677-16041 GCF_000697945.3 Frankliniella occidentalis
GTTGGTTTTAATAAACCCTGTGCCTGTTCGAGTGTTAACCCTGCTCTTTCTCTTAGCCTCCTCACCCATTACCGCGCATTATAACAGTGGTGGCATCGGACCGGAGGGCGTCACTTTCCATACGGCCCCGGCCCACGTTGCGACCTCGACGGTAGCAGCATCAAGCTCGTCAAGAGCCCCGTGGTTCTCCGCAACTTTTATTATCCAAGTTAGCATGGTAGCAGCAGAAGGTACTTCCAGATCAGGCAGTGGGACGTTTTCATGTCTTGATGTGGATACGATGGTTGTGGGCACGGCTGGGAAAACAGCATTAGAGTAGACCAAGAAAAACTTTTTGTTAAAATGTTAAAGTTCACATTGCCCA
>NW_026267714.1:16787-18762 GCF_000697945.3 Frankliniella occidentalis
AATGGCGGCCCCACCTACCGCCACTAAGGCTGCACATGTTGCTTCTCGGGCATCGACAACGTCTTGAGGGTGCAATAATACCATTGACCCCGTTGCCGACTGCTCCTGGAGTGCTTGCAGATCAGGTGCTGTGAATGGCTGGTTGATGGTGGCAACGGTATTGGCCACAATGCCCACCAGATTAAGGGCCTAATTTGTGGCTGCTGCTTCGCCTATCAGAATGATCTGTGTTAAGGCCACGGCGAAATACCCACGCAGGGATCTTCTTGTCTTGGAGAAATTCAGCAAATTAGTATGGTCAGCCCACTTCAAGTTCCCTTCGAGTTGACAGTGTCCGCGCATGGCATTCTCGAATGTTTTTCCATCTACTATGCCATCTCTCACATAGGCGTTCGCCGCAGCTTGATCAGCAATATCAACAAGTGGAGAATTGCTCCATTGAAATGTGAGAGGGACATTAGGTAGATCAGCAGGGATGACTGTCTTGTGACGACTCGTCATGTTCACCATCACAATTCCCCCATGCTGGCCAGGGTCCGGAGAGAAGGGTGAGGACACCTCCCAGAAGTCTTCAGCGGCGTTGTGGACTACGATTACATGCACAGCTGTTGATCTACGCTTCGCCAATGTAGCGAGCAAGTTCGATCTAGCATGACCCGACGGGTCTTTCAGTTCCATCAGGGGTTTCTTCAATATGCCAATTCCAGTTATGCAGTTCATCCCACTGCGTACGTATCCAGAGAGAGTGGGCGCCTTGCCGCAGACCACTTTCCTTACCGCAGTCACTTGTTTGGCTGGAAGCTGCAGCAGCGGGTCCAGTGCCGTGAGGATTTCCATAGGCACATTGCATTGCTTTATGGCATCTGTGACCATAGCAGGTGAAACAGGAGACTCGTGCAGGGCAGAAGCCAAAGGTAGGTGTGTTGTTTCCCTCCTGGTCCATGCTCGCCAATGGCGTTCCTCGACAGAGCCGGCTGGAGGAGTGACAGGAATATCAGGAGTGAAGCCGGGGTTCGCCGACTTCCGAAGCCAGTCCTCACAAGTAGTCTTGAGATCAGCCAGCTGTGCACTGAAGGGCCCTGGCACTGCCATCAACCGCCTGAGCAGGTATGCATGCTCTCTGGTCAAGGGGAATAGGTAGGCACCGGGGTACCTATGCCATTCATTAGCATTCAACTTTAGCAAGCGATAGGCGGCGTGCACGGGCGTATGGCTGGGTGTCGCTGCTGGTGGAGGAACTGCGTCAGAGCCATACACTACTACGTCGGCCCCCTTATCATAAGTCATGCACACAACTGGCCTTCTAGGCAATAGTAGACGGCACGCCCACGGCGGTGCCATGCAGTGGCAGGCTATCTGCACAACCGCCGGTGTGATGAAGGGGTCGTAGTCGGTCACGGTACTCCAAGGATGTTCGGGCTGCTCTGGGCCGGTGCCTGATTTTCTATCTCGGTAGTCGGGCGATCTGGGCGAGTACGTTGGCGAAGTCGGCTGCGAGCTCGTGATCTCCCTGGTAGGCGTTGATGACCTCGTCTCGGAGCCGCCTCCTTGCTGCTGGGGTTGCTGCTCCATCGATGCACCATGTGATGAAGTCGAAGGCTGTGGCTTGGGGTCCAGCTGCGCCTCGGTCGTCTGGCGTGTCCCATCTCTGTTTTCTAGGCCGGTGGCCACAGCGGCCCTCCGGTACGGCAACTGTCTGCCCGACATGGGTTGTCTGGCAGCCGCAGTGCCAGTCGGGACCTGTGGTGCAGGATTGAGTGAGCTCGGCCGCAGGACCGACATAGACACTCTGCGATTCCGACTTAACGGACCGCTTGCTTCAGCTGCGGCCTTGCGTCGGGCTCCGGTGGCTGCTGCTGCTTCAAAGGATTTCCGGTTGAGCTCAATGAAGTCCACCTCACGCCGCGGGGAGGGAGTGCTGGAAGCACCGCTTGGAGTTGGTTTGCTAGATGGTTTAGAATCCATAGCTGACCTA
>NW_026267714.1:19455-22947 GCF_000697945.3 Frankliniella occidentalis
GTCGGCGCAAGAAAATGGTTCTCCCTCCTGATTCATATCCTGACATTATTGTCAACGCTACGTGGAAACAGCACTCGTTGCCATGTCCGTACCGTTTCAGTCATGTCACTGTTTACACGTCTTTGGACAGGGAACAATACATCAAGTTTGAAGCGGATTGCCGGGAGTGTCATGCTACAGCTGTTGGGAAGATTTTGAATCCACCTGAGGATGAAGAAGATGTTGGATTTTGCAAGATGGTGATGGTAGCGGAGTGGGGTATTCGCAGGTATACTTGCGAATATACACTCCCGACGTAACCTGATGTAATATCTCATTCAGAACAATTCAAGTTTTATGTAAAGTGTGTAAGGTTCTTGCCGTTATTTTTTTTTTGTCGCTGAATACGTGATCAATTGGAGGGCACAGGCCACCAGAAACCTACCCCATAACGCTCGAAGATACCTGAAAGGATAGGCAAGAGTACAAATAGGCAAGGCAGTATCACATTCTTCTTCATCTGCTTTCGCACAGAGGCAGGCAAACTCTCTTATGGCACAAGGGGACGTTGTTACACCTGTATTATACACCAAACAGGTTCTGGGAAAGGCTGGACAGCACATACGAGACAAAGAACTTAGTATTCCGCCTGGATGCCACCCAACTATGAATTTGTCGGGAATGAAACACAATATCCCACATGCAGGAAGCATACATAATATTGGTCTTGATAGGTGTTTTATTCATTACTATTCTCATACACAATTGTTGCTTTACAAGCAATTTTGCCAAACGGAGTATTCTGTGCTCATGGTAGACGCCCCTGGCAAATTAGTCCGCAAGTTGTAGAGGCAGGACGGCGACTCAAGCCATATCTTCCTTCATCAAGGTGTGGTTGAATTATCTGGCAAAACACTACCTGTGATACAAATGCTGAGTGAAAAGCAAGACACTAGCTCAATTTCTTACCGGATATATGAATGGCAAAGTAGCGGTTCTCCATCTCCCAGAGAAGTGTGGATCGATAACTCCAGTGCACTCAAAAGTGCATTTTCAAGGACGCTTTGCAAGAGTGCAGATCTGAAATCATACAAAGAAACATGCTGGCATGCTCTGGTAAACGGCGGTCCACTCCCATCCTGTTACCTGAGACTTGATGTGGCTCATTCCGTGGGGAAGCTGGCAAAGTGGAAGGTTTGGGCGGACAAGGGAATGCAACATCTGAAAAACATGTTCATGAGGACCCTTGGTCTGCTCATTAAGACTGGTACCGTTGCAGAGTTCAAACAAGTACTACAGTCTGTAACCTTACTTGCTAGCAGCTCATGGGAAGGTGCTGAGGGTGAAGATGGAAAAATGTCCACTGTTACAAAAGCATTAGAGTACTTGACAGAAAATTAAGGGACAAGGACGACGATCCACTCTATAATGACGATGAAGACTCATCTTCCACAATTGGCATCAAACAGTTTTTGGAATCTATTCAGCAAGAAAATGATGCTCTGCGCCCTGAAGAAGACTGTGGAAAGTTAAACCCATATTACGCACCGCTGGTCGCAGATAAATTTTTCAAATAACCTCAAGATTTTCCGCTATGGACTGGCTTGATGGTGCCTTTAATTAAATCTCCCCATCCAACTGCGTCGACAGCGCGAGCTGAAGCCATCTTTAAACATCTAAAATCAGACATTCTGGACGGACGAAGGGTAAGGGAGAGCGGGGTACCATGAACATGGGGCACGATGAGCATTTTGAATTTACGCGCCAATGTTGTCACCGCCCGCCACGAACCTGTAAGACGTTGAAAGGGGGTGTGCCAGCGGATGTTTTTATCGAGAGCGCGAAGTCGCACGGCGTGTAAGACGAGAAAGGGAGAGGTTCATAAATTTAAAGATAGCAATTTAGGTAAATCGAGCATAAAATTATTCGGGATATTTTTTTTTTTTTAGAGCCGAATGCTGAGTCCGACAGTACAAGCAAAGTTTGCCCAGCCTTCTGTAACCTTCTTACTATGAAATACGACTGGACGCGATTTTTTAGAACACCTGAGGTTAACTCAGGTCTCTCTAGACCAAAAAGTTGTCTTTTGGGGCACGATGAGCAGTTTTTTTCGGGGTACCATGATCACGCAAATGTCATAACTTTTAATGTTCAAATCGAAATCTGGTTATCGATTTAGATTCAGCTCGTCGAAAGGAAACAAAAGTGTCTAATTCACCGAGACGATCGGAGACAAAATACCAGAGTTATTCATTTTTGGCACTTATTGTCACTTTGAACGTCAATAACTCTGGCATTTTGCCTCCGATCGTCTCGGCGTATAAGACACTTTCGTTTTCTTTCGAAGAGCTGAATCCCATTCACTAACCAGATTGTGATTTTTACATAATTAGGTTTTGACGTTTGCGGCTGTGAGCTCACACGTTTTCCAGGCGCAGTCTGGAAAAGGGCCGCTTCCCACAGGATTCCCTGGCAATGACATTGTCATAAATCCCTTCGCTGAGTTTCCGAGGGGTCCTCCACTCGTCAACTCGTTGTACACTTGGCTGCGCCCAACTCGCGTTCAACTCGAGACAACTCGCGAAAACTCACGATAACTAGCGAAAACTCGCGTGAAAATCGCGAAAACTCGCGCCAAAATCGCGCAAAACTCTCTAAAAATTGATCCTAACTCGCGGCCTACTCGCGGCAACTCGCCAACTCGGCAACTCGTTGTACACCTATTTTGGAAGTGGGGGACCCCTCGTGAGTTTCAAAGATTTTTTGTCGGATTTTTGGGTGTCTTTCTAGGACACAAATGTGCATGATCATCGTACCCCACCTACTGATCATGGTACCCCATAGGTGGGGTACCATGAACAAATGCAGGGTCCCAATATTTTATCCCCAGCTCAGAAATGGTTTGATTGAGAGAAATTATTTCTTAAGCATGTTGTATCTAAGAGACATAGCTCCCACCTGAGCCCATGATCCAGCACTATAGGGGAGAGAAGGCCTAAAACAAAAAAAGTGATCATGGTACCCCGCTCTCCCTTACTTCTTAGGGCTGACAAGTTCGTGGCCACACACCTTCAAAATCCGAGTGGAATATGCAAACTACTGGGTGCACCAGCGGCAGGGGCCAGAAGAAGGCAAAATTCACCCATGTGTTCACAAAGTGTTTTTGTTCACTTACGTACTTACCTTGGATGCATTTTTAGAGCTTGCCTTATTTCCTAGTGACCTCTTTTAACATTTGCTAACTTACCGAAAACATTTTTTATTTAGCACACCTTGTGTAAAATTTTATTCTTAAGTTTCCCAAATGCGTTGTGACTATTTGTCCCCCAAGAGTTGCTTACTTACGTTTATTTAATTGTTCTCCTAATGTTTGTTGTTCAGTTGTATCACTTTCTTGGAAAAATTGTACCTTGATTTGCAATTTTCATTCTGAGAATGGCTAACTAGACTTGTATATTTGTTTTTGTTTACTTGCGTTCTTACCTTGGATGCATTTTTAGAGCTTGCCTTGCG
>NW_026267714.1:23382-24040 GCF_000697945.3 Frankliniella occidentalis
TGCTTACTTACCTTTTTTTAATTGTTCTAATGTTGGTGTTCATTTCACTCTCTTGGAAAAATTGTATCTTAATTTACAATTTTCATTCTGAGAATTGCGAACTACAGTTTTATATTTGTTTTGGTTTCCTTGCGTACTTACCTTAGATGCATTTTGAGAGATTGCCTTATTTCCTAGTGATCTCTTTTAACATTTGGTTACTTGCCATAAATAAAAATTAATCAGTACACCTTGTGTAAAATTTTATTCTGAAGTTTCCCAAAATACGTTGTGTCAGTTAAGAGTCACTTGCTTACCTGTGAAAAATACCGTAGGTAGGTACGGTTTGCCTACGGTCTGTACCGTATTCTTAGCGTACGGTCAGGCCATAGCAGTCTGAAGTGTACTTTCTTGGTTTGGCTATGAGCTGTATTTGACTTATCCAACAATTTTTCAAGTTGCAGTGTGCTCTGTATGACACGGACCGTAACCAAAAATTACGGTCCCGGACCAGTCAATAAATTTACAGCGCAGACCAACTGTGTGTTTTTCTAACAGTGACGTTGGGCGTGCTGGGCGTGGTCGCGGGGTCTGTGTAGTTAAACTATGCGCATGCATGGGTTGCTTGTGGCGTACTATCTTTGCTAATATTGGGTGTTTTGATGGCAGAAAATAGATG
>NW_026267714.1:24090-24435 GCF_000697945.3 Frankliniella occidentalis
AGTTACTGGCAAAAGTCTGCCGGTCACTGAATATGAACGACACACCACAATCAGCACAGATCAGCTACTGGCAGTAGCGACTTATAAGATTTTAAAAGATGATACTATCTGACCCGATCTGACCGATACACGATATGTGACTCACGCTACTGAATCTAAACACAGGCCAACACGACTCATCCGAGCAACAAAAGCGGATCAAAAAGCGGTCGCTGAACAACGGCGGATCAGAAAGCGGTCGATGAACAACGACGGATCAGAAAACGGTCGCTGAACAACGACGGATCTGCTTTTTGCTGATCTCTGCATATTTGACTTTAGAGGCCTCTTATTCTCCTTACAGAT
>NW_026267714.1:24485-25759 GCF_000697945.3 Frankliniella occidentalis
TCCGCCATCAAAACACCAAATATTAGCTAAAATAGTGAGCCGCAACCAACCCATGCACGCATGCGCACAACTACACAGACCCTCGATCTACGGACTTGCTCCTACGCGAACCGCTGAGTATAGTCGGCAAACGGTAACAGCCGATTTGCCTCTAGCTCTTGGGAACTTTAGCTCTTGTGGACTCTAGCTCTTGCGACGCCTAGCTCTTGTGAACTCTAACTCTTGCGACGCCTAGCTCTTGTGGATCCTAGCTCTTGTGAACCGCCCCGTTAAGACCCGAAAAGGTCCACCAATCAGAGAAGCCACTACGAAGCCTCGTCTACATGCGAGTGAGATCAAGAAAAAGCTCTCTATATTATTTTATGTTAGTTTGTCGCGGTTTTTTAACGACTTTGCCCGTGCCCTTCACCCGACTCGGGTGTCAGCGCCGCAGGCCAAGGTAGATGTATTCTAGGCGCGTCGCAGCGTAACAGTGTTTCGTGAGATATTGCGAAGCCTGTTACGCGAGACGTGGCCTGGCGTACATCTACCTAGTTATTATTGGCTGAGCGATAGCGAAGCCTATTGCTCCAGTAATGATCAAAAAGTTTCGTGTCTGTCTGTAATCACGATAAGTCGAGAACAGTTTGAGCTAGGTACCTGAAAGTTTTAGCGTAGCTTCGTAGCATGAAAAGCAAGAACTATATTGATTTTGAGTCCTCTAGCTCAAAAATTGACCTGTCAAAAAATCTAAGACGAAACAAAATTATGCTCGTTTGGCTCCTCGCTCGGGTGAATGGCAGCCTCACAGAACCTTCCGAGCGAACACCTGTACACTACTCCGGAGCTAAGAAATGATGGCTTGATGAAACGCGACGAGCAGTCTTTTGTGCGAAGCGCTACCAACCGCGAAGCGCTTAGGTATCCTGTGGCGCTAATTTTAGCCGGCTAAGGTGACCCCTGGCGCTAACTTTAGCCGGCTAAGGCTGGTTGGGTTGGGGCCTACCTTAACCGGCTAAGGCTGGTTGAGGCCAAGTTTAACCGGTTAAGGTAGACCACAGCAGCACAAGGCACCGGCATAGTACGGCTAAAGTGGTTTAATTGTAGAGGGGTGGGGGCTGGGAGGGAGCTGGGTATAAGAGGGAAGGGAGGGCCGCGAGGGACTGGCGCTCCTCGCGGCCAAAACTTGCATCTTTCATGCCCATTGTTGAGGCCGGTTGCCCGGTTGAGATTAGTCTGTTTGGAGAAGTGTTGCAGTTGTGTTGCAAATGGCAGAAATGGCAGACCTCGCCGAA
>NW_026267714.1:26067-26463 GCF_000697945.3 Frankliniella occidentalis
GGGAACAAGAACGGTGTTCTGAGTCCCCTTTACGGTAGAAACCAGTTCGATGTGGTCAAGGAGAAATTTGTGGCAGTAACTGAGGTCTTCGAAGAAGAAGAAGAAGAAGAAGAAGAAGAAGAAGAAGATGATGCCCTTAGGACCGTGGCAACCAAGTCCTCTATCCTCGGCGGGCAAGGGTATCGCAAGTCGCTTGTCCCTATTGCAAAGCACGCACGGCTCCGGCGCTGGCGAAACCACGCAACTCTGAGGAGCCTCCGTCAAAGCACGCACAGCCGTCCGGCGCTGGCGATGTTGTCTGAAAGGCTAAAGTCAGTTAAGGATCAGCTCTGAGTCAGCAATTTAGTTACTGGCAAAAGTCTGCCGGTCACTGAATATGAACGACACACCACAATC
>NW_026267714.1:26662-27061 GCF_000697945.3 Frankliniella occidentalis
TCCTTGGCGGAGACAGCCTAGCTTTTCGGAGGCCCCCCTGGCGCTGCTCGCGCTGCTCGTGCGATCAAATTTGCTCGCAGACCCGGCCCATTGCTTCAGCATGCAGGTCCCCCTGCTCGCCGTCGCAGCGCCACCGCGCACCGCGCACACAAGCCACGATCTATAGCTCGTATAGCAATAGCTCGTAGTCGCATGCGCGAGCCGAGCACAGCCGAGCAAGGAAATCGCGCGGTCCCCGAGCAAAACAGCTCGCAGCGCGCGGCTGTAGCACCTTGCTCGCGTAGCTCACTCGTTGCGGGTCTCCATAATGCGCCCGCTGAAGAGGAACGCTGTAAAGGAGGTAGCCGACAACCTATTGGACGTCTTCTGCATCATCGGGGCGCCGTCGGTGCTGCAGTC
>NW_026267714.1:27566-29724 GCF_000697945.3 Frankliniella occidentalis
ACCCGCAACGAGTGAGCTACGCGAGCAACGCGCTGGAGCCGCGCGCTGCGAGCAATTTAGCTCGTTGGGCCGCACGCCTCCTTGGCGGAGACAGCCTAGCTTTTCGGAGGCCCCCCTGGCGTTGCTCGCGCTGCTCGTGCGAGCAAAATTGCTCGCAGACCGGGCCCATTGCTGCAGCATGCAGGTTTCCCTGTTCGCCATCGCAGCGCCACCGCGCACACAAGGCACGATCTAAATAGCTCGTAGTCGCATGCGCGAGTCGAGCACAGCCGAGCAAGGAAATCGCGCGGTCCACGAGCAAAACAGCTCGCAGCGCGCGGCTCTAGCACCTTGCTCGCGTAGCTCACTCGTTGCGGGTCTCTATAATGCGCCCGCTGAAGAGGAACGCTGTAAATGAGGTAGCCGACAACCTATTGGACGTCTTCTGCATCATCGGGGCGCCGTCGGTGCTGCAGTCAGACAATGGAAGAGAATACTGCGAATCATCTGAGTGCGGTACGTAATCTCCTACTCGACCTCCTCGTTACTTCCTATTCGTGACCTTAACTTTACTGTGTTGTCCAACAATTTTAGGCCAAGCGGGAGGAGGTCAAAATCGTCCATGGACTTCCGTGCACGGCAAGCCACGGCACAGACAGTCCCAGGGCTCCGTCGAACGACTAACCAGGACTCGCAGGATGTGCTCATGGCCTGGATGATGCAGAAGCGCTACAGGAGGTGGGCCGAGAAGGACCAGCCAAAACAAGCTCAAACTATGCAGAGAATTTCTGATGCAAAGTTTCCACCCGCACCCGCGTCCGCCGGGCAAACAGTCGTTGTGCCGGTGCCTAAGGCAGACAGAGGTCGAAGGGACCCTAGAACTGCAACAACGGTGGTACTTGAGGCCACATCGCAAGGTTTCTATAAGTAAGGGAACAAGAACGGTGTTCTGAGTCCCCTTTACGATAGAAACCAGTTCGATGTGGTCAAGGAGAAATTTGTGGCAGTAACTGAGGTCTTCGAAGATGAAGATGCCCTTAGGACCGTGGCTACCAAGTCCTCTATCCTCGGCGGGCAAGGGTATCGCAAGTCGCTTGTCACTATTGGAAAGCACGCACAGCCGTCCGGCGCTGGCGATGTTGTCTAAAAGGCTAAAGTCAGTTAAGGATCAGCTCTGAGTCAGCAATTTAGTTACTGGCAAAAGTCTGCCGGTTACTGAATATGAACAACTCACCACAATCAGCACACATCAGCTACTGGCAGTAGCGACTTATAAGATTGAAAAAGCTGATACTATCTGACCGATACACGAAATGTGACTCACGCAACTGAATCCAAACACAGGCCAACACGACGCATCCGAGCAACAAATCCGATCAAAAAGCGGTCGCTGAACAACGGCGGATCAGAAAGCGGTCGCTGAACAACGACGCATCTGCTTTTTGCTGATCTCTGCATATTTGACTTTAGAGGCCTCTTATTCTCCTTACAGATATCGTATCGTGTTGGGTGTTGTCTCTGTTTATTCACGAGATGATGCCAATTAAAATGTTTTGCTGAAAACGATACAACGTCTCCGCGATGAGTGTGAGGCCTCCAAAGTCAAATTTGCCGAGATCAGCAAGAAGCAGATCCGTCGTTATTCAGCGACCGTTCTCTGATCCGTCGATGTTCAGCGACCGCTTCCTGATCCGTCATTGTTCAGCGACCGCTTTTTGATCCGCCTTTGTTGCACGGATGCGTCGAACATTCCCTTATTTACAGCTAACCTCAGTGACAGAAATAGCCGAGCGTAACTGAACTATTGGGGTCGGCCGATCATTCCATTTAATCAGTCTGTGACATGTTTTTACTGACATTCATCTGAGTCTTGACGGTCACGAAATTTCTCTTACATTCAACTATACTTAGTAAAAATAAAAAGCTGCAAACAGCTGATACAAGGGTGGTGTGTTAATCAGGGAACTGCAGGTTCGTGGTTAGTTTGTGCTGCCATTTACGCAGCTAGTAGCACCGATGTTCTCAAGTGAACAAAACAGAATAATAGGCAAAGTTGTTAGTTTGGTCAACATCAGTTATACTCTTGTGAAACTGATTTCATCTAATAAGGCTACAGCAAAAGTTGGCAGCATTCCAGGTTTTGGCGGCGTTAAGTCAGTTGTGATTTAGCTGAATAATA
>NW_026267715.1:0-460 GCF_000697945.3 Frankliniella occidentalis
CGAACGCCTCTCCTCGTATTTTATATTCGTCATTTCTCATTCAACTAAAAAAAACAAAAAAACTCTAATATGGGTTCATTAAGACGCGAGATGCAACATTTTGGTTATACCTATATAGCTGTATGCCTTACTATTTGTTCGCTGAAAGTGGGGTCTAAATTACACCGAGCCCGAGCACAATACTCGTTCTTTACCTCCGAGAAGAAGTGTCGGGAGGTAAAGAACGAGTAAAAAACCACCCCTTTGTAGTTCTTAAGAATCACTTCAAAACATGACACATTTAGTGGCACTCAAAAGGAAAAGCTCTACATTTTCTAGCGAGAGTAATATGAATAACATCGAAAAAATGTCTTCGCATTTAAATTTTTGAAGGTCTGACGTTTCCGTCAAGCTCACGGTAGATGAATTACGACAACGAATTTGAGTTAGGTGCAATAATAGTATGAACCAGCAAACTGTC
>NW_026267715.1:4578-4889 GCF_000697945.3 Frankliniella occidentalis
ACCTAGTTTTCCCTCTGTTGCTTCCATTTCTTTTTTAAAAAATCGCAAAAAAACACGTATTTTTAGGCCTGCTACACTAGGATGCCCCCTTAAAACAGCGAAATTTTCAACAGGAACCCTCACATGATAAATTTCAGTTATGCT
The DNA here is from genome assembly GCF_000697945.3 of Frankliniella occidentalis. Lineage (NCBI taxonomy): Eukaryota > Metazoa > Arthropoda > Insecta > Thysanoptera > Thripidae > Frankliniella > Frankliniella occidentalis. The sequence continues at coordinate 4,723 of NW_026267715.1, forward strand.
TTTTTCGCATAAGAGCTCCATGCTAATCTTTGAGGCCGCTGTGGAGGCTGAAGATTTTATCCGATCGAAGTAGTATTTTACACTGTTAACAGTGTTACTATATAGAACATTTATCCATCAGAGCCGATATTAGATTCGAAAATGCACACTTACGAGTGTAGAAGAAG
>NW_026267715.1:9859-10369 GCF_000697945.3 Frankliniella occidentalis
GCCATTTCTGTCAAAAAAAGCATAGGTACGTACACGTCACACATTATCACTCACCATTATTATATATCAAACGAGGTACTCAAAATGTAATGGGACAATTTTGTTCCCAAAAAGGTGACGTTTTCGTGCACATCCAGACAAAAGCAAGACCCCCAAAGCAAGACCGAGAGTGACCTTATATTTCTCTGTACACCTGAGTACAGTATTCACAGGTGTACGCACGATAGGCTGTCCCAAAAAAACAGTCGACGTGCCAGTTCGCCTCTCAAATGAAAGCTCACAACGAGCACGCACACACCCCTGTGCGACAAGCGGAATCATAGGCGGATCGTTGCCAAAGTTTCTTGTCAAGCTTCGCGCGCTTCACGGGTACCATGTTCTCGAGGCCGCCGGTCGCGGGCCGCGCGGCAGGTGAGGACGACCCGGTGTGTGGTGAGTACCTAGGGTCTGTACTCACCATCGGACGTGGTGCCGCCCCCCTACCTCTACCCCCTCAGGACACAGGGCCTA
>NW_026267715.1:12294-13695 GCF_000697945.3 Frankliniella occidentalis
AATTCTATTGCCAATAATGCAATACACGGTAAAAACTGGGGGGAGGGGGGCTAAGTACTAAGTTTTATCCTTATAATATGGGCGAGGATAGGTTAGGCAGGTCACGGAGGGGGAGGGGGGCAAAAAGTAGCCAGAAAGTGGTCATACGTAGTATAGGTACAACCCCAGCCCGATTTACGAAGAAGTACATCGGAGTTTTGTTACAAGAAAGCACATGTAACTTAAGCAGGAAGAGGTACGCGCTGACCCAACCAACCCGCCCATCATTGCCGAGCCTTCAATATGTCGTTCTCGTTTGCTGGTCCAGCACTTCCCTTACATTTCTCCGAGAAATCTGACTCGCTTTGACAGCGTATCCGACCCGATCCGGCCATCGAGTTGGAGTGACTTGGGAACTGTTGGTTCTGAACGTTCTCACAATATCGAATCCAAAATCTCACTACAAACGACAATTTTAGCATTTCTCTGCAAATTGCCAGAAATAAGAGCACTAGTCCGAAGATAGGGCATCGGCATCTGACTATCCCCCACGGAAGGATTGCCTAGTTTAGGGTTTAGAGGTTATTTTGCGATACTCACCAATCATAATCAAATGCTCTACATCACCAGTTAACGACACGACAACATGTGCTTCTAGCACTTCTGCTGCTTCCTCCACAATGACTGCAAAAATAAGGCAAATTACACGTTACAGACAGAGAATTAAGGCTATAACAACGGGAGTCCTAAACACTCTCACAACGACTGACTCATTTTTAAGTAAATACCAACGTTTTGGCGCAGCAGTATCACTGACTAATCAATCTGTCACTTAGCCTGTGTATTTTCCTAAGTTACTTACTGATAAAACAAGCAAATACCATGCTAACAAGAATTATTTCGTATTATTGATGAAAACAATGGCGTCAGTAAATTACGAAGGTTTTTGATCAAGAAAAATGCTGACGAAGGGGGAAAAAATCAGGAACGGAATAAGAGTCGACACTTGAGACCTACACACACGGTTTTATACGGAGCGTACGGAGCCACCACGAACTCCGTGCTTGTTGGTCTTGAGTGCTTGCATTTCCATTTTGATTTTACCTGAACAACGCTTTCAGTTCCTTTCGAATCAAAATGATTGTACATGAGAGGCAAGGAAGACATGCTTTTCCGATGCTCAATTTGTGAAGTGGAGACAAGAGTTGTACCCATTTAAAATTCAGGCAAAACCTTACCAACGCTGGGCTTGAGGTTCTTCAAAATTGTCTGGCGCGAAGCAGCGCACGAAGTGGTCATTCCGACCACAAGGCAAGTGGACATGACATTCTGGTCTTCCACCAGTTTCCATTCTCTGTACACGTTGTCTGCTTGGGCGTACTCATTTTCGATCCTGTCGATGGCGGGCTCCAGGAACACTGA
>NW_026267715.1:18755-19228 GCF_000697945.3 Frankliniella occidentalis
TCTGGAACGATTATGCACATATTTTCTGATAAACATCCTAAACGAGTAAGAGTGAACTTGCCTGTAAATCTGCCAGCGTCGCATAGGATTCGTAACCCTCCACGGAAGATCTTCAAAATTCGCCTGTAAGGGCTGAATTTCAGGACTCAGCAGCCCGCGTCGAATAGAGTTTTGCAAATTGGTGAGACGTCTTAGGTCTCTCTCTATCTTCTCACTTTCCAAGGCGGGCATTGGCTCTTTCCTCTTATTCTGCAACTCTTTCGTTTTGTCCTGAAGATTAGAGGCAGACACGCAAAGAATCACTTCATGCAGCTCCTCTAAGATGCCACTGTCCTCAATGCCCGACAAATCCCAGTCTGTTGGGTCGAGGGCAAGTTCGGCGACTTGATCCCCAGGCAGAAGATCATTGCAGAGCCAAGCAGAAATTGGCTGCCTCATGAAGAACTCGTTTTGGCGGGGAGTTACTATCCCGT
>NW_026267715.1:24102-24867 GCF_000697945.3 Frankliniella occidentalis
TGTATGTGGCTGTATACATGGGTGAGGTACTACGATGCTCTAATATACGTCGCTTTATATATGGCAAGTTTATTGTATATACATTGTATTAGATTTTATAAAAACGTATACATGCCTCATGCCTGATCGAACTAGAAAGATACCTCGCATAGAGCTCTGATGCGTCTACTAGGCGATCCTGGAACTTCAAGAACACGATTCAGCCCCGTCGCCCTCAACATGCATAACGATAACGTGGACAGGGGTGAAAGAATGCAGAAAATTACGACGATGTCGGAAAGGATGCAAAATCCTAATTACACGACTCTTTCTTTAATGTTTTCGAAGCGCGCCACCCCCTGCAAACAACCATTTCCTTAACCCTTATCCTCGGCCAAGGGCGGTGGAATCTGACGATTTCGTCAACGGTCACGACGTTCTTCATCTCTTTGCGTACCGAGTGCAATTACCGCTGTTGCCGTCCGTTCGGATGTTGCAGCCCACACACGGCACACTAAATCTGAAAGGACTTTTACTGTCCATGAAAACATGCGTTTTTGTGCACATCTCAATCGGATGCAGATTCAAATATAGTGTGGTGAGGAATTAACATCTTAATGATGGACGAAACAGTAACTGTCCAGAAAAAGGGTACTAATTCATCACCTGCTGGGTTCAAATCTGTGCACAAAAACGCGCCTTTCTATGGAAAATCAAAGTCCTTTTAGATTTAGTGAGTGCGAAACGAATAAGACTACGTACACCAAATTTAACGAAGTTGTGTCG
>NW_026267715.1:29852-30286 GCF_000697945.3 Frankliniella occidentalis
AAAATTTCAAGTCTCTAGCACATCTCCTTCTAGTGGAACAGACAGACACACATACTGACAGACATAAAGACACAAGGTCGTTTGCATAAGCCCGCTGAATAGCTTTTTCAAAGCAGAAGGGTGGGCTAAAACAGAGTGCGAGAAAGAATGGGAAGGGTGGGAAATTTCATGTCAACCCTAGGTTTTAAAAAGACGTCTTCCGTAAAAAAAAACAAGTAGAATAAAAAACCATCAAATTAATTTGATGCAAAAGGAGGATACTCGTTCTTTACCATCTGCCCTCTCATGCATGGTGTAATTTAGAGCTTTGCGAACCCCACCGATTGAAAAATATGATATGGTAACGAATCATACGACCGCGGGTCAAGGTGTTCACAGTTCCGTCAATAGATGGCGCTTCTCGCGCATGCGCATAACCCATATTATGGACTTGT
>NW_026267715.1:30336-30891 GCF_000697945.3 Frankliniella occidentalis
CCTCTCCCACCTCCCCGCTCCGTCTGTGAGCGGGCTAGTCTACCTTTTCAAAACTACAGGACAGAGTGGCCACCCTGTATTTTAGAAGAGACTGTCGGTCTGTGCTCTATAAAAGGAGGCCTGAGCGTCGGCGCTGCTTCCAGCTCCGGCCGCTAGGGTGCAGCACGGTCTGAGTCCACTATGAAAAATAAACCGGTCAGGTGCGCCTATTTGATGGCCCAAACACGTTTGAAACCGACAATAACTTAAACATGTTCCCTTTTCAAGTGATAATACGACTTGATGTTGTTGCTAAATCTAACCCAAACACCTATTTTGAGCTCACGATTTCTCATAGTGGACTCGGAGCGTGCTGCGCCCTAGCGGCCGAGGCTGAAAGCAGCGCTGCCGCTTAGGCCTCATTAAGTCAGCCTACCTTCATCTTTTTGCTTTTCTGCTCCCGAATTCTATGGAGCAGCTCTCTTGGAGTATTGACGGTGCGGCGCAAATTGTGGATCAAAAACTCATTAAGCCTCTCGTCCTTGCAGCCCCCTCCGACTCTGAAATTAAAATGAA
>NW_026267715.1:35536-35800 GCF_000697945.3 Frankliniella occidentalis
CTGGTATGTCTGCCCCGTCACTTGCGTCTCCCCCGTTACCGCTAGTTGGGCCGTCGTCGACTCTCAAAAACGCTTTTTCAGAATCGGCAAGTTTTTTGAGAATCACTCGTACAAATACGCGCCTTTCTATCGGCAAACTGCCAAGTAGTGGCAAAAAAGGTGTAAGTCAACATGAATCACGGTTATAACGTTCCTGTGGCACGAAGGCAATCATTTTTTTTCTCGGAAAATGTGCCTTTTAGCGCGACTATTGTTAAGCTACAC
>NW_026267715.1:35850-36221 GCF_000697945.3 Frankliniella occidentalis
ACCTGAATACGGCAAAAATCAGGTAAAATTACCTGAAAATCATCAAATCAGGTAAAATTACCTGAATCCGGAAAAAAGTTACCTGAAAGTCAGGTAAGCGGTTTCACCGTGTGGACGGAAATGCGGAAAAAACAGCGGTTGTCCCTCGGAAGCACGCGCCTAGGCTAGGAAACGTAAAACTCCATCGAACAGGGAATCGACATGACGAGGGAATACTGTAGGTAAAAATTAAAAATACACTCTGAGCATAGGCCTACGTTTACCCATGAAGTCGATTTATATTTCAAGTACCACGTATAAATAGTCAGAATCTGTAAACCACATTTGCTGTCTCCACTTTGAAAACAACAACCGTTGAACTGTTACCTAAC
>NW_026267715.1:38401-38811 GCF_000697945.3 Frankliniella occidentalis
CTTTGCAATTGCAAAGCAATGAAACACGCTGCAAAGATCGCTTTTCAAAAAGTCACTTCGTGATTGCAAAGCACCACTTTGTACTTGCAAAGTAAATGCTTCGTAGTTACAAAGGATCAAAATACTTCGCAGGAATATAATAGTGCAAATCGGTGCTAGAGACGTGCCCAAAATCGATCCGTGTTGTCGAAGGTCTATATTTTCGTAATGCGCAAAAATGTTCCTACTTCACTGTTAAATTCCTACACAGCATTCGCTTTGCAGAGCTGCGAAGTATTTTGCCCTTTGTACGACGAATAAGCATTTACTTGGCAATTACAAAGTGATGCTTTGCAATTGCGAAGCAATGAAAACGCTGCAAAGCATCGCTTTGCAATTGCAACACGGTAAAAACGAAGTCCCATTTTTTG
>NW_026267715.1:43712-44974 GCF_000697945.3 Frankliniella occidentalis
CGCCAGAAATTTGTTTTAAAGGGGAAGAAACAATTTGTGGAAGGAACATGTTGTGCCATCTAATGGCAGAATTTGTCTGTAAACCGATACGTTTTTGCCCTGACCTCTCTGCGGCTAAGGACTTACATACTTTGTTGCTAGTTTAAGTAACAAAACAAGTTCCTTTAAATGTAGAGTGTTCACAGTGCACATCTAGACCAGAGGCTTATTTGTCTCGTGTCATGGTTCAAAATAAGAAAGTTGTGTAAATGTGCACACAAAATATTAGAATTCTGCGTAGTAAATCTACATGCATTCATCCATGACATGACATCTTCCTGAAACAGATGTTGTTGACTCAAAGACCTACCTTACGATGCTTTTGGTAGCGGGGAGAAGGCCTGATAAAAACTGGTCTAGAGCATGGTTGGTATAACACACAACAAGCATGGGGCGAGGTCTAGCAGCAGATGTCCATAGTTCCCGATTAGTTATAAGTAGTGCAGCCACCTGAAAACAAAGGCGTCTTTCTAAAATTTGGTAAATAACTACCACGAATAACACATATTGTCTTTGAATGTATTCGGGGGTTGTTTACTAGATCAATACACTGTCAGCAAGCAATACATGCAAGCCCACCCCGCACTCCCGACAAATTAAGTTGCCAGCAACACTTCCCTTCACTGGCGAATCTTTTCTTATTAAGATGGGGGCGGGGGCGTATTTACACACTTAGAGGGGTTCACGACCAAGAAATCATGTGAATATCGTAAAATCACCGAAAAACGCTGATTCTGACTCTAGGAACCCAATTTGAATAGATGCCGAGTTCTTATTGAGATGATAGGATTCTTCCAACCGACAATAAGACGCTTCAAAGACGCCTCAATGCGTAATACAAGACTTAAGTGTGATGCACACGTGGCACTACACTTCTAAGTGTGATAATTTTGCATTTTAGGAAAACTAGAGGTTTATTGACTGACATGGTTACAAGGGCGAGACAGTTACCAACAATGGGCACTGCAGAGGGGTGCATGCGTGGGTTAACTTTTCGGATACAAATCTGCATTCAATTGAGATGTGCATACCTCAACAAACCGTCGCTGGATGCAAAATTGTCTATTATATTGTGAGTGAGCGAGTGGGCCACCACATTGATTGAGGATGTACACAGGATTACGTGATTCCAGTGATTACACGTGAATTTTGTTGAATTTCAGGCTCTAAAACCATCAAATTTGGACGAAAGGATAAAATTTTGATGAAATGATGTTTTAAAA
>NW_026267715.1:47209-47651 GCF_000697945.3 Frankliniella occidentalis
CCAACGTAATCGTCCTCAGCCTTCACCCCCAAAACTTTCACTTTCTCATAAATGCGGACGTTGTTCACCCGGATGTGGCCCTTGGCCTTTTTAGGCGCCGCCGCCGCTTCCAACAGTTTCTTCTCGTACTCCTTGATGCCGTCCCTCAGAGGCCGCACGAAGTCCTCACGCAGCAGCCGGAACTGCACGTCCAGGTAGTGCTCCACATCATTGTAGGGCCCGACCACCACGTTGCGACGGAGGTAAGGCAAGCCCCGCATCGTCAGGTCGTCTACGGAAGGGAACACGGACAGCTCGCGGAAGTCCTCAGGCGGCTGTCCCAGAGCTTCGTACCTTCCCCTAGCAGGCTGGGTTTGCTTTCTTGCTGCTTTTAACCCTAAAAACAAAACAAAATAAAAACGTCATTCTAAAACCAAATATGTGCAGTTTGATGAAAAATTAC
>NW_026267715.1:52396-53002 GCF_000697945.3 Frankliniella occidentalis
GTTCACCGTAGCCTAGTGGCCAAGGATGCGGAGCAACAACCCAGCGGTCCGAGGTTCGAGTCCAGGTAACAGCAAAGGTAAAACTGAATTGATTTAATGTGCGTTTAAGAGTGTAAAAAATGAACGTTCGGTTGGAAGGGGTGAGATAAGACCGGAACGGGAAAATTCGGCTCGGGTTATTACTTTGGCCAGGGTTTGCATTTTTCCCCGCCCATGGGCTTGGCTACCCCACTTTTCAAGCCCTGGGCAGGCAGAGAGCCTTTACTGCCATGTGCCCAAAAAAGGTCGCGCTTTAAACCTAGGGGGAAGTGTGGAAAGCATCGGAGTTATAAGTATTCACATTAGAGGGCTCCTGGCCGGAGCGGGGGCGAATTTGGCCAACTACTTTCTTTGTGTGTTTTAGTAAAGCACCCCGAAATAAAGCGTTGAAAAGAACCAAAGTGGGGAAAGTACAACAATCCAGACGATTTAACGACGCTTTGCAACGAATATGCACAGGTTTACTGATAATCACCCATACAGCTTACAGGTTTGCGGGAGCGAGGATTACTGACAATAGAGTAGAAGAGTAAGGAACAAGCTTACCATCCACCCTGTCTCTCTCCA
>NW_026267715.1:54068-54457 GCF_000697945.3 Frankliniella occidentalis
ATTGATTTCGACGAGTCGTCGATTATTAGGTGCGTATTGATCGTCTGATTCCAACGCCGTCCCCCCCGTTGTTCTACGACATCGTTTACCCACTGTGCAACGTGTGTGAAAATTTCAGCCGCTCCGCGCCGTTTGATGCCGCGCGCCGCCTTTCCCACCGTGCGCGGCACAGCACGGAACGGCCACCCGGCGCGATTCGGCCGGCCATAATCGTAAAGTGTCTCTAGCGCCCGCAGATCTAGTGCGCTAAGTGATCAGAGTGGTCGATGACTTCGGGGATGGGTAAGGCTTCATGCAGAAACTCGGGTTTTTTTTTCTGCGATCAGTTCTCCCCCACCCCCTCAAAATTCGTAGTCAGCCAATTTCTTTACAGTGTACGGGTTTGGGTG
>NW_026267716.1:0-390 GCF_000697945.3 Frankliniella occidentalis
CTGCTGCCAAGGTAGAAACGAAGCTGAACCACATTTTTAGGTACAGGTGCATCTCTGATAGGCTTCACTCATCACTGCAGTCCACATTCCATTGATATATTGCTTCCATGATTCTAACACTGTGGTTGGACAGGACTTAAAATAAAGCATTCAAAATGACATCTAATTCTGACTTAGATTTGGCACCACAACTTGGCAACAGCGCAAATCTCTGTAGCAAAATTGTAATTTGGGCAAATTTTCAAAAAGCCAAAACACTTGTCCCTGGTTAATTTTCCAAGGAATCCAGTGGTGAAAAGTACACTGGTAAAACAAAGGCGTTAAAGAACGCCTTTAAAAGGCGCTATTAAAGTTTGCCGCCTTAGAAAAGGCACTAAGGTTTAACGCCTC
>NW_026267716.1:815-2534 GCF_000697945.3 Frankliniella occidentalis
GATATTTTGCTTCCATGATTCTAACACTGTGGTTGGACAGGACTTAAAATAAAGCATTCAAAATGACATCTAATTCTGACTTAGATTTGGCACCAACGACAACAGTATTGTCAATACATGCAACTAGTTTAGGCTCAGGTTGGTTGTTCTTCCTTAATTACATTCGCACTTCATGAATGATCTGTGATCTGGTCCATCACACACTGAAAATTCATTGGTGCTGATGCAACACCAAACTGTAGGCGGGTTGGCTGCAGAAGTCGAAGGGGTGTGTTGACAGTCAAAATTTTGCTTGAAGGCTCATCCACTTCAAGTTGTATAAATGCTTCAGATAAATCTATCACACAAAAAATTTTACCTCCACCCGCAAAAGTAAAAATATTAGCAGGGACAGGCAAAGGGACCCTAACTCAATATTTTGGATTTACTGTTCTCTTGTAGTCAACAATATTTCTGACGGATCCGTCTGGCTTCTTGATAGGCCAAGCAGGTGATGCCTATTCTGAATCCACGACTTGTTCATAATGTCCATCTTGAATTGACTTCCGTAACAAGTTCCCTGATGAGCCGATGGACAGTCCGTGGAATGGTCCGCATATGTCCGTGGCTGTCCTTGTGCAGTCCCCAACTATCCGTGGCTGTCCTTGTGCAGTCCCCAACTGTCCGTGGCTGTCCTTGTGCAGTCCCCAACTGTCCACCGTGTCTTTTGTGTCCATCAGTTTGTCCGGAGGAACAGTCCATGACCTGTCCTCGGTTCAGTCTGCATTCATAACTACAGTCCGTCGTTTGAAACGTCCATGGCATGAGTCCGCAGCTGTCCACCACGGCTCGTCTGTCCATAGATCTGTCCGTCACCTATGACCACCGAATGTCTACGGACGACCGTTCCACGGGACTGGTCCCTAGGACTGTCCGGTAGTTGTCCATCGACATGTCCATTGCCTTGCACATCATGACGTTCGTGCCATGTCCGCCGACATGTCCACGAGTTGTCCATCGACTCGTCTGTAATTTTACGTACCGAGCAGTAGTATACCCACGGACACTCGTGGACACTTGCGGACTGAGATGAGTTCAGCCACTCGAACACTAGATGGCGCTTCGGAATTTTGACACATTTAAGTTTTTAAAAAGTCATTTGTCCGTGAATAAGTCTTTTTAACTAGTCCATTTGTATAATCTGTGGGTGGAGAAAGGGGTACTAAGGCTGTTCACAATTGTCCTTTATCTAGTCAACCCTTATATTGTTTGTCATATGACGTATTGCACCAACTCGCGGTGGTCATATCCAACCTCTTCAAACTAAGACCCTCCGCCCTCCGCCTGCCCACCCTCTGTCCGGGTCGCCCGGAGTCCTCCCTCGCCAGCAGAGGGTGGGAGGGCAGCAATTTTTGAACCGAAGATTGTGATGTCATCACTGCCACTCAATGCTACCTTTTAAACACAACAGGTTTCTATGGAATCCCTTAATTATCACGGGGGTGGAAAAGCCGAAAAAAATTGGAGGGTAGGGAGGAAGGGGGTGCCGAAAGTAGCTGAAATTTGGTGTACGGGTGTCCTAGGAACCAATTTGGAGGGTTTTGGCCCGTTCCTCCCCCTCTGACAAACCACCTCCTACCCCTAGATACCCCACCCCCTCAAAGGCGTGTTTTCTTTGTTTGTTTCTTTTAAATCTCGTACGCTATTGGAAAACTTGTTGTTTGGGCAATGGGCAACGAC
>NW_026267716.1:5004-6554 GCF_000697945.3 Frankliniella occidentalis
CGCTACAGCGGCGGGCGCTACGGGTCGCAAGCGCTACAGCTCACAACCGCTACGGGTCACAAGCGCTACGGCGGGAATCCGAGTGATAGGCGGAACTGACTGTAGGCAGGGCCGCGAGCGAGATCAAGCCGTCGATCTCACCGTGTATGAGAAAAAGGCAATGCGCTGCTCCTTCGGAGAGCCTCGTCGTCAAAGCGGTATCATGTATAACACTCGGTGATTTTTTTTAACGCATTCGATATCAGTAAAATCTAGACCAAGTGGCGTAGGTGCCGTCCGCAACCTCCTGATAATATAGCCAGTTTTGAACCCCGTTTCAACTCAAAACAATTTATGCTGTCGCGTTATTGGCGAGGACGATGACACCCACTCCTTGCTATCAAAGTACTTCCCCACCCTTCCTGTCGAAGCTGTGTTCGTTATGTCGCGGTTCACCGTGGAAAATTACTCCCTCGTCTACACTCTAAATGTAAAGGGCCAATTTTGTTCGTAGAAATGGAAGGTGTTAGTTCATATACAGATTAGACAGGAAATATTTAGCAACGATTAAAGGGAAATAAAATTGCGCTGAACTTTGTGAAGCCCTCTTGCAGCCCAATGTTTGGTCCGCACTCTGAATTTTGAACCGACGTCGAATCGCCGTCGAACCGACGTCGAATCGCCGTCGAACCGACGTCGAACCGACGTCGAATCGACGTCGAACCGACGTTGACATAGCATTCATTGCGGACCAAAATGACGTCGAATCAACGGCAGTTTGGGCCCCAAATCGATGAAATAAGATTTTGACGTCAGTACGATATTGCATTTCTTAGTTGGTTTTGTAATTTACCATGTATAAAACGTGTCGTACATGCTGAACCACCCGTTCTTGCTGGTTGTTCTACTCCAAGTCGATGCGCAGTGCTTGTAAATTTACAATTTTCAATTGCAATTGTACACGACCATTGAAAATGTTCCTGTGCGCGGTACTAGAATTTTTCAGAGTCAAGTATTACAAATTCCCTACAAACAACATAATTAATTTATTTGTCTTATAGCCTATTTACTAAGTACGGCAAAGAAATCACCGATTGTTGTAAAACTATTATACATGATACCGCTTTGACGACGAGGCTCTCCGAAGGAGCAGCGCATTGCCTATTTCTCATACACGGTGAGATCGACGGCTTGATCTCGCTCGCGGCCCTGTCTACAGTCAGTTCCGCCTATCACTCGGATTCCCGCCGTAGCGCTTGTGGCTCGTAGCGGTTGTGAGCTGTAGCGCTTGTGACCCATAGCGCTTGTGACCCGTAGCGGTCGAGAGCTGTAGCGCTTGTCAGCCGTAGCGCTTGCGACCCGTAGCGCCCACCGCTGTAGCGCTTGTGACCCGTAGCGCTTGCGATCTGTAGCGCTAGCGAGCCACTCCGAAATGCGACGAACATTCGGGCCAAATAATAAGTCGATAGCTCCAAAACTACGGCCTGAAGGTTGCACACCGGTTGCAAAAAGTGATTCCGAGAAAAACGCGTTTAAAGTTTTCAGTGCCTATGTATAGCGACGAACCAAAA
>NW_026267716.1:8696-9009 GCF_000697945.3 Frankliniella occidentalis
TGTCAAATCTTGACTTCCTAGGTGCTATGGGAGATAATTTAATCCAGGCGTAAAAAGTGGACCGCTAAACTCAACTAATTATCACGTTGCAGCGAGCCGGTGGTTAAAGTCTTATCACTAACTTATAATTCACGCCATCCATGTTAAACGTTATTCCCAAACCAAACTAGTGTTGGTTACGTGCGTGACAGTTTAGGGCAAGTACCCGAAACTTCTGAGTTATTTTGATACCGTATCGAAAATAACGCAGGCAATACTGATACGATAATAACGCAACATTAAGAAATAACTTCGGTTTCGGTACAGTCAGTAA
>NW_026267716.1:11368-11719 GCF_000697945.3 Frankliniella occidentalis
GATTCGTCCCGCCGAGCGCCCGGGTCGGCACCGGAAAAGCACGCTAAAGGCACAGGTTTGTACGCGTCTGCACCGCGAAGGCGCAGTTTTGGCTGGTTTTTTTTTGGCAGGGGGCGGCGCCTGGGAACGACGGGGCACGGGTAAGGCGAGACCCTGTGAACCCTACTCGACCCTACTTCTTCACTGCCGAGGCGAATCCAGAGTGTCACAGCAAACGCGCCCTCTGCAGGGGCGTAATTCACCCAGAAAATAGTAGTCTTGAAACAAGGCAAAATGCGTTGCTTCAACGCTGTTTTTACCTCGAAAAAATACAAGGAAAAGTGTCTTTAACTTAAGGCAAATGACGTTAAA
>NW_026267716.1:11801-12128 GCF_000697945.3 Frankliniella occidentalis
ACGTAAGACGTAACGTAACGTGGGTGTGGAGCTGCTCAACAGGTGGTGTTGAACCATGACGCTCCTGCCCCCCCGCGCGCCCCAACTGTCTGGCACCAGCGAGGGGGGGACGTTTGGAATTTTGGACAACATTGCTCTTGACTCTGGATCGAAAGGTGGACAGCCAGATAGAAAAGTGTTTTTGAAACCAGTGTTATATTCAGTTAAGAACGGGCTCTCCGCGCATGGGCAAGCGCGCGCTCAAGCTATCCCCCAGTAGAACACCATCGCCTTTTTGGCGCTTAAATCGCGCTTTTTGATTCCTTTTGTTCTTCTAAAAGCGCGATT
>NW_026267716.1:17056-18908 GCF_000697945.3 Frankliniella occidentalis
CACGTACTACTTTTAAGTTTGAACACAAGGGAGCATCTTAAAAACTTGTTGAGAGTACCTAGCCGAGGCAAACGTCTTAGTCACTTTTCGACGGTACACGCAAATAAATGATTTGCTGGCTTAGCTTAAGTTTAGCTCTCAGAGCTAATTTGTTAGCTGGATTCGGGACAGCTAATAGTACTAGCTTCTGCAGCTAATACTCTTCGCTCGATGGGACACGTTCATTGCTATCGGAGGAAGTCGACATTTTCCTGTGCCTGCCTTGGTATATGATCTCTGAGAGCTAATAGATATTTTGCAGCACTCGCATGTATAATTTGTTGCTGTGGCCAGGGCATTATTTCATTATTTCGGCTAATAGCACGCTCTCCTCTGAAAGATAAAATGGTTACTTGTAGGAGCAAAACTTGATTTATAGTCACGACTAATTCTTGGATTAGCTGTAGCGTCACAAATTTTAGCGTCCAGAAGTGACTCTGTTATGTATGGAGGAGGAAAGGCGGTGTCTGGATCGTCCTGCTTCTCAATGGAAGGTGTGCACGATCCAAACTGACCGCCGACAAGGCGCGTGGTGGCCGAGCGGCCTGAGGCGTCGCTCAAGACCCGGCTGGGTGGCTGGTCCGGGTTCGAGTCCCGCCCGCTTCTGTCGGTTATCTCGCTCGTCGTCACTTAGGGGGCCGTGGGCCGTGGGCCGTGGGGCACACATCGCGCTAGACACAAAACAAAACATGTCGTCGCGCTTTTGTCATGCCCTTGTTAATAGGTTCGACACCCACCAGCTTCTTTTTAGATTTCCAGTCGACGTGAATTAGCTACGACAGTAAACCTACATAGGCCATGATGGCGATTAAATGACAACGTGCCGCTGCCCACTTGTATTGGCTACCACAGCTTATATTATTAGCTGTCCCGTATCCAGCTAATACTATTAGCTCTCTCAGCTAACTTTTTTATTTGCGTGTAAACATCGACTTCACTCTCCCGTAATAGACCTTGCCCAAAATTATTTGTTGGTGAAAGTACAGGTACAGACCGGTGGGAATGGACAGAACTCTCTTGTTTTGTTGTTTTCATCATATACGGCGTCCATTATGTTACCCCAGACGACTGGCAAGTACGTTCTCCCGGTAGAGCAAATCTTCTTAAACTTCAAAATGTGGGCGTTGTCCTTCCAGCCCCCGCGGGATGACCAAGATGCAAGTGCCATTTCTACCTAAACGACGAAAAGACAGAGATCGGTCAAGGTAGGCTACCGACGAATCACCGGGCTGTGGTAATCCAGTAAATGCGCTAGGACGGAATGAGAAATCCAGCGATGGGAATTAATGCTTTTGTATTGGGTTCTGAGAAGAAGAGCAAAGTTACCCAGTGGTTTTATCATACTATTGGATTGTGAGTAATAACAGGGGTCCCGGCTATAACTTTTGGCGTCGGGCCAGTATGCGCTTTCGCACTCTGTCTGATTGCTACTCGGAAGCGTCCGTGTAGGTGTTAGCTGCTGCCTCGAGCTGGACAACCCAGCCGGCCCGGGCTAGTCAAGAGTGAGGAGAGAGGAGATAAACGTATGTTCGAGTCAGTGGGTGCGATAGAAACAGACGATGTCACCGGGCGGCTCGGCTCGCCCTGGCGACGGTGGCTGCCACCCGTCTCCGTTGCCCTCGGTATGCATCGGTGTCTCATCTGCTAGCCCTAGACTCGCCCATAAGGCTCCATGCGTGGCGCGCCAGCGGCCCGCGAGACGTCAGCGAGCTGTTGGGCGGGCCACGTAGCCGGGACCCCAGGAGTAATACAAACCATCTCACCCTGCCATTTTCGCAGCTGTTGCTCGGGTTATTCAATATAAACTAGGTAA
>NW_026267716.1:19408-20836 GCF_000697945.3 Frankliniella occidentalis
CTACACAGATTCGCCTTTGTTACCGGGCGCTCTGCAGATTCGCCTTTGTTACCGGGCGCTCCGCAGATTCGCCTTTGTTACCGGGCGCTCCGCAGATTCGCCTTTGTTACCGGGCGCTCCGCAGATTCGCCTTTGTTCGCCGGACGCGTCGAACACATCTAGCGCACAAATCTCGTCATTTAAAATCATTTCACGTCTTAAATATGCGTTTGAAGCTGAACCAAGTTTATTGGCTGAGCCTCCACCACCGATAGCCTCCACGGCCGTTTCGCGACTGTCACTTGTTTGTTTAGAACGGGGAATCCTGCCGTGACCAGCCCTAACCTGTCAACCTGTCATGACGTCACATACAGTGTGATACAGTAATTCATGGTACCGGTAATTCATGTCATTCCATCATGCCTCATAAAGATGATTCTGTTGAGAAAAGGGGAACTTCGAGTGTTCAAGTTAATCAATTCAAGAGAAGAAGTTTCGACGCTAACTTCAAGAAAATAGTAGTGAAATATGCTAGAGAGAATACTATAAAGGCAGCTGCTAGGAAATACGATGTGGAGCCAAAGTCTGTGCGGCTTTGGCTCACTCAAGAAGAGGATTTAAAGTGCTGCCTCTCGAGTCGCAAGGCATTCCGTGGGCCAAAGAAAAGGAAAGTTTCCGGAAATCGAGAACAAAGTTGTAGAGTTCGTGAATGTCACTCGCTCACAGCTGTGCAGCGTGTCGAGGAAAATGATGGCGCGGGAGTCCCTAGGAGTAGCGGACGAGCTAAAGATTCCCCGGACCCGATTTAAAGGCAGCTTGCGATGGGTGGACCGCGTGATGAAGAGGAACAATCTGAGCGTAAGAAGACGAACAACGATTGCACAAAGACTACCTCAAGACTATGAGGAAAAACTGCTGAAGTTTCAGAGGCAAGTATTGAGACGTTCAAACGCGTTATTCAGTTACTTATGGAGCATTTCCTAATTGATCTTATTATTCCAGGTATGTTATTGCCTTGAGGAGGAGGAATAATCCCTTGCCCGGACAAATCGGAAATGCAGACCAAACTCCGCTGTATCTGGGCATGCCAAGCAGGACTTCTGTTGACACCAAGGGCAAAAAGTCCATCTCCATCAAGACAACTGGGAACGAGATGACCCGCTTCACAGTAATGCTGGCCATCACGGCGGACGGGCGCAAGCTCCCACCATATGTGGTGTTCAAGCGGCTCACCGTCCCCAAAGGGAACTTCCCCCCCGGGGTGCACATCCGCGCCGCCGAGAGTGGCTCATTCAATGAAGACATCACAGTGGACTGGCTCAAGACCGTGTGGGAGAAGCGACCCGGCGCTCTTCTAAATTTGAACAACATGTTGGTCATGGACAGTTTCAGAGGCCATCTCACTGAACAAGTCAAAGACAAATTTAAGAGAATGCAGACAGACATGGT
>NW_026267716.1:26106-26551 GCF_000697945.3 Frankliniella occidentalis
GAAAACGACAAACCTTTTCACTTCAAACATTAAAACCCATATATTTTAGCGAGGGAGCGTGTGTAGGTCTTATTGATCCGAATTAGGAGCTGATCTTAAAAAGGTTCAGTCGCTCTAATTAGATATTTTTGCGCGAATTACGTCAAAATTTGTTTCGTTGGTGTACTGGTAGGATTTCCGGGTGACATGTAAGTTTATTTACATCAAATTTTTGCGACCGATTGAGGTTAAATATAGCTTTTAATGGTGCCTCGGTTAAGTTTGAACTTTTCCATTTTGGCGTGCATACACTGCAAATCCTGCAAATCCTGGGTGTCCAGCAGGTAGGCGACAATGACACCTGCCCCAAAGAACTACTGTGGCGTTTAGCTAGCTTAAACGGCAATTGGTGTTTACACTTCCGACATTTCCGAAAAGTATAGCAGTTGCTCACCATGTTTCCTAT
>NW_026267716.1:27553-34562 GCF_000697945.3 Frankliniella occidentalis
AGGCTAAGCACGTCCACTCGAAGACACTTGCTCAGGAGAAGCATATCAATTTGACAGACGTTGTGAAGTGTGTGTTCGACAAACACCGACAACAGGTAACGGATTCAAATATTCGCGAACCAAAACGACACTCCTGATTGTGTATAGTGCGAATTACTATCAAGGTATAAACAATGTCTCATTTTTTTAGGGAAACGGGAAAACTTTGAGGAACACCCATGCATGAGGGAGAGTCCTCTAATCTCGCCTCAGATTCTGAGGAATCTTCTCAAAAAATGAGGAAAAATGACACATTTCTTAAGGAGATTTTCTTAAAATCTGAGGCGTCTGACCAAGAGAGTCTCTCAAACTCAAAGTTTTCCCTTTCCCCTCAAAAAATAAGACATTGTTTTGACCGTGATCAGATCTCATCACCAACTTCACAATAAGAGAGTGATGATAACTAAACTTGTCTGCTGCTTCTGCTGTGCTGTGCCTTCTAGTAGCCTACCACACAAAAACATGTCATCCATAACAAAACAATTGCAAGTCGAGTCGGCTGCAGCAGATGGCGCTCGAACCTCGACAAAGAACACGGAAATTGGGTTAAATAATGTAGATACAGTTAAATGTGTTGTCATGGTACACGAATATTTGAATCGGCTACCTCTTGTCGATGGTTGTCTATGTCGAACACTACGAAATGAACCTCACAAGGTGTGTCAAGTGGATATGCTTCTTCGCGGAATTTACCGGGAATCACTCCAAACTTCTTCATAACACCCAGGCGACCCTTTGAGCAAGAGTTGAATGCTAAAACTGCATCAGCAACTCTAATTTCTAAAGCATCTTTCCCACAGGACACAGTTCTGGGTACATTTTTCCATAAAATGCTATTTAGAGATTTATTTCTGTTTTGTGTACCAACACATCTCAAGCTGATCGTCATTGGAAAGTTTTAAAAATACAGGATTAATTGCATCCATGACTGGGTTAGTAGTTCCTGGTGCTTGAACTCATTTTGTTTATTTTCTAGGGCAGTAATACTGTCCTTGCACTAACTGTCAGGCCAAGTAGGGTAGTGCTTGTGGTCAGGTTTAGCATCAGTAGATCTGTAGTAATGAAAAATTGCCCAAATTTGTTTTTTTTATTTCTTACTGCATTAACATAGCATGTCGGAGAGCTGTCAATACGTTTGTCAGTCAAGTGACCCCTCCCCTCGATTGCTTTTCCATCTTTTAGTTTGGCTCCTAGTTATTTTTTCTTTAGCTCCCTGAGCTGAGAGCCCATTCCTATTTGGACGTTTCCATGTCCAGTGCACTCAACCTACAAAGAGTAAAAATGACAAACATAATTCTTATTGGCAGTAATAATTTGGCAGGCTAAAAGGAATAGAGTAGATAGATACCTTCTGTGGACTGAGGTAATCTTCATATGACTTACTAGCATCTACAGCTGAAAAAGTTTTGGCATCTCAATCACTAATATATTTAGGAAAGCAAACACCTCGGTTCTGATCTTGAAGAAATTCTTTCATTCGTGTCACATCCATCATGCCAGCTGATCCCTCGTGGTTGAAAGAGAAATCTTCCATATGGCTTTCTGTCCACTCTTCATATTCCAGTCCATGTTTAGTTCTCTTGTTGTCGTTGTTGTTGTTGTTGCCATAAGAAACAGTTGTCATAACCTCGACATCTACAGCTTTACCAGTGTTTTGTGCAACAGGTGTCAGAACACCATCACAATGCTGTAGAAGTAACAGTGCTTTGAAGTTCAATTTTAACACATCGTTTTATAAATAAATTAAAGGCAGGCAGTTCGGCTGCTAGATCCGAACTCCACTCAGTTCAGCCGCCAGATCCGAGATCCACGCAGTTCTTCGCTACAAGCATAGGAAATGCGTAAGCTAGCTAGTGAACTACGTGGATCTTAGATCAAGCGGCTGAACTGCTTGGAGTTCGGATCTTGCAGCCGAACTGCTTGCCTTTTCTTTTCCAAGGTGTCGATTTGCTAATAATAAAATGGATGATGGAACTGCTGAAATCCCAGCTTTCTAACGAACTCAAACACTTAATCTTTACTCCTCAGAATACGGGTGCAGTACAGAAAGAATAACACCCCCGCAACAAAGTTTTAGAGCCCTCCCGTTTAGGTGGTCAGACAGGCTTCCTAATTTAAATGTTTCGTGACGAAAAGAAGCGATCCAACTTCACAGAACCGGTTATTAAATGAAGTCGAATGTTAAAAGATAAGTTTTAAGCAATTAAACACTGGGAATGAGGTCAAAACGCACGCACACCAATCATGAGGGAGTGAATGTATCACTCTTCCCCAATTTAGAGGTGTCTCATTTTCCCCCGACCTGACCCTAAATTTTTAAGCCTTCCCTGATAAACAAAAGTAAGTGAGATATTAAATAATAATGTTATTATATTAGTACGCTGGCACCTTCAAAAACGTTAATTTTAAGAAATGTAGGGCAGAACATTTAATGTGCACATCTCGGCGAAATCACCCGTAAATCAGGAAACTTATCCTATCGCAATTTCGATATCTTGGACTGAAAGGCGCGCAGTAGACGCCCGATCCAAGACTAACGCAGTTCAGCCGCGCAATCCGAAATACACGCAGGTTACCGCTCTAGAGATAGGAACTGCGTGAGTCTTGGAGCGGGCGGCCGAGCTGTGTGCCTTTCGGATCGCGCGGCTGAACTGAGTGCCTCTTAGCCTAAGGTATCGATTTCTTTCACGATGTGGTCCTCCCACGCACCTCTGCCAATGCCGTCAACAAACTGTTGATTTGACTCATCTGACGATGGATCATCCTGCAGGGGCGGCCGCACGAAGCGTGTTGCTAGTGGTAGGTTAGACGGTCGGATTCAAAGCGTGGCCGACAAAAGGCCGATTTCTGTATAGCGACACTTGAAACCTACAAACACGGAGTTCGTGGAGTCTCCATATAAACCCGTAGCTCCAGGCAGCTCCGTACAGACACGCAGTTCAGCGGGTCCCCGTACAACGTCGTAAGTGCTTGAAAGTCACTTCTGAGATATAGCCCTTCAAAGTTTTGGATTTACATTGCGCCTTGCGGGCGGCTGGATTTTTAGACCAGAATAACTTTTGAACTTATTGACATATCGAAATGCGGTTTTCGCTGATCGATAGCCCTTGGTTTCCTTTATGCGACGCACGTCATAACTCGAAATTTTCAAAAAACATAGTGAGCAAGAGTTTTACAGAAAGAAAATATCTTAAATTTGCCACAAAAAATTTCAAAATGGTCAGATCGAAAAAATCCTGTGACAATTTGTAGGTATTATTAGTACCTTCCTCCCCCCAAAATAAGAAAGCTGTGGGTGCAATGGTGTCCGTAAAATTTTGCGCGCAAGAATTTTACTCTTTTTGGTATTGAAAGTTAAAAGACCCTGGAAAACCAAGAAACTTTGATGACTTTTCGAAACTAAAATTCGTGTGGAACCTCAATAGTAGAGGAAAGTTAATACCGCAAACCGATTTAGAATATACCTCATAGTTTTCTGAACAGAAAATAATCAAAAATGCCCCAAAAACTGCAGTTTAGAGGTTCAGCACCCCTTAAGATTGCAGGGTGTTTTTGTTATTTTCTTATTGTAGAAGTGTATTGGGGAATTTTTTCCCCGTTTCCTATATGTTGCGCGGTGCATAGTCATTTTTTATGTTAATATTTTGTATCTGTACTCAACTGTTAGTACAGTGCTGTCTTTTTGTTTAGGTAACCATGGTTTTTTCTTTGGTTTTGACATGAATTTTTTCCAGCTTAGTCCAAAGTAAGAAGCTAGGCTGTGATCGAAAAATCTTGCTGACTTGTTGAATTATTTAGGTAATAGGCAAGAACTGATTTTCTGTAATTTCTCATTACTTAGTCTAGTTTATTCCAATATCAGTTCTTAAGGAATTGGGCTGTGATCAAAAGTATTCAAATAAAATAGTGTTTGGACTTCAAAACTTTTAATGAATTGGCCCACTCACACAGTGGATTGATTATGTAGCAAAGAACATTAAAATATAAAATCACGTAACACTGTAGAATAGCTTTGAAATACTATAAAACACAGCGCATACTAAAAAAACATATCTGCAGCAAAGCACAGCTAGTCACAGTGAACATATATTACGTTGAATAGTAATACGTATATGATAAGCGCAGTGAGCTGTCTAGGTCTCAATTTCATAGATTAGCTCTAATCTTCTTTCAATGCCTCCCATGTTAGCATCTGCCTCCAGTTGTATTGCCTCTGCACCTAGGCCCTGGATGTCATCCTGATTGTCAAAATCCCCCTCATTCGCTGCTGGCTCTTGTCCCATGAATGGGTCAGGATCGTCAAGATTCATTATTTGCTCTCTATTCAAAATCATGAAATTGTGTAGCATATACGAAACAGTGAAATGATCGATGGCCGGATCAATGTTGTAGGAATGCAGCATCTTCATTCACCTCCATTGGCCAAATGCTTTTCCAAAGGTATGCTCGATTCCCATTCGGCATCGAGATAGTCGCCGATTAAACTCAACTTGTTGTGGAGTGAGATTTCCAACATTTCTGAATGGTACCATGAGTAAATCCATTATGCGATGAGCACAATCTCCAATCAAATGTTGACCTTCAGACACAAACTCTTCATTATTGTTTTGCAGTAGTTGCCTGAACAAGGGACTACGCCTAAAGACTCGAGCATCATGCATGGCTCCAACTTCTCCAACATAGTGATCTGATCAACAAATTGTCATCTGCCACCACCATGCTATTAAATGCATGTTGGTGATGCCGGTTCACATACCTCTCTGCATGCACCACTGGGGCTGTAACCACTTAATAAGTACCATCTATTGCTCCACCAACTTTCCACCAACTTAAATCCACAATAATTGAAGAATCTGGCCTCAATGGGTGCACGTTCTTGTGCATCTGACCACTTTATATATTGAGGTGCCATGTTCCGAAATGCACGAATGATGTATTGGTAATGGAAGTGTGCATCACCAGGCATGCAGCCAAATCTCAAGGCAACACTTCGAAATGTATCTGGATTGGCCAAAATCCACAATGTCACCAGTAAGGGTATAGCCAGTTCATTTCGTATTCTTTGAACTTTTCCCGTGTCAATTAAGAAAAATGCTAGGCCTAGCTCTCGCAACAAAGCCTGTATAATAAAAACATGCGAGGTCAAAACTCAAACGTTAACAGACAATTACTGAAATTGAGAAAAAATGGGCTCACCTCATAAGTTGGTTTACTGACACGGAAATGTCTTTGGAAGGAGGGATCACCCATCCACCTATAATCATCCAAATTAACTGTGACTGCCTCCCAGTACAGCTCATCACCGTCGTCATCTAAAAGACACAGAAATTTATTTCTGAAACTGTGCTTGTGATTCTATACCTGATGAGTCTGATTTATTGCTGTATACTGTCAGTTATAATTAGTATGTTTACTGTGAGGGGCCTATGTATTGCTTCTCTTATTCATGATCTTTTATGAACTTGCTATTCATGATATTTTTACCCCGTTGGGATACTTTTATCACGATTAGTTTAGTACCGTTTTAACCTTTTAATGAGCTCTGCCTCTGTATTTGCTTCGGTAAATCTTTATCTAAAAATGTTATTTGGAGTTTCTATTTTTGCTATTTTTGCTCCTTATTTCCGTGGGTTTTTGCCCCACTATGTTGTATAATTGCTAAAACTCTGATTTATGTCAATAAACTATGCATTAACTAATATATTCTTTAAACTATTAATCAAATACTACGCATTAGTGACGGTGGCGTGTTTCAAATAATTATTTGCCATCTCAGCTGCAACTCAGCTTTTTATAATTTATTCTTAAATATTCTCTTTATTTACCCGCCTGGTGCCCATTCAAATAAAAAAGTCGTCATTACTGTGTAGTACTGCCAACCACTCCTTTCTGCAAAACCAAAGCACTTTTCTCTCAATTCTTTCTACTACTTATGTAAAGCGGCAAGGATAACCTGGCATCCGAGAAGATTTGTGGAACCACCCTACGCCTTCAACACCCTGAGCTAGTCGTCACAAAATGGTGATGACTGCCCCGGCAGAAGATCCAGCTGCCTTCAGAGACCGTCATCATGGTTATTCTAGCAAAGCTATGGCTGTGTGTGACCATAAACTTAAAGTGCGTGATTTGCATGTGGGGGAGGCAGGGAGTTTACACGACGCAAGAGCATTTAGGCGTAGTCCTCTGTATCAGAGCGTTATGTTTCATGAGACCTTCATGGCCGAAGGAGAATACACGATTGGAGACTCAGCATTTCCAATTCTTGATCGAGTACGTACCATTCACATGGGAAAATAGAAGCAAGGTGTCAGCAACATTTTCTAAATAGTTCCCTTACCCGTGTAGCTTGTTGTTCTATTTAAGCAACATTGTCTAAATAGTTCCCTTACCTGTGTAGCTTGTTGTTCCATTTATTAACAATGGTCATCTCACACCAAGTCAAGTCCAATTTAATCGTTCTTTATCAAGGATCCGTGTTCGCATAGAACATACCTTTGGAAGAGTCACAAATATATGCTGGCTATCGCGCAATACATTTGTGTATAATATGGACTACATAGTGGATCACACCTGTGCATCCTTTGTTCTGCACAATTTCGGACCCTACCACGGTGAAGAACACCCTCCGGTATGTTTTAAAACTTTTCATTATATTGACAGAGAATGTCTTAATGTACTTAAGAAGCAGTTTCACGTTCACCCTTCATAACTAGGTTGCTGTTGGAGAAGATCACCCAGGTATGGAAGACGAAATAGATTTCGAATATGGAAACGAGGATGGTACTGAGGAGGAAGTGGGTTATATTCCTGCTCCTTTTGAGGAGCAGAATGCCGCAGCTGTAGTCAACCAACGCAAAGTTTGTGGGGAGCAGCGAGGATGGAATATATGCAACTCTCTGTGATAATTATTCAGTATGTTAACTGACAAGTAACTTGTGTTTAGCCATTGATTTTTTTAAAACTGTGACAG
>NW_026267716.1:40277-40564 GCF_000697945.3 Frankliniella occidentalis
ATAGAGCTCACAAAGACACCAGGTTCTACCGAAAATTAGTTCTGAAATGGTATTGAGCGGCCATAATTTCTCTCCTGACCAGTGTCAGTACAAAATGAACCAGCTGTTAAGTGATTACAAGGCATACAATAAAGCTGCGAAGAAATCTGAGTTTGGCCGCCCTCGACACTGGGAATTTTATATTCCGCTCCAGCCCATTTTGCAGTCAAAGGTGTTAGTTGAACCAGAGCTGACGTATGCAGTTGGGGCTGCTGTTGGTCAATCAGCCAACCGTCATGTGCAACCGG
>NW_026267716.1:43165-43705 GCF_000697945.3 Frankliniella occidentalis
TATCTGTAGAAGCCCACTGTTGATAATCTACTGTGTCAATGAGATGGTCATCAAATATTTTTCTAATTTTGGCTTCCAGGTCTGTGCCTAGACATGTAGAGCAGAAGGTTTCCAGATAACAGTTAGGCGTTAGAGAGTCACAAATATACTCTCGTATCACATCATGATATGTTTTTAGTTGTTCATCATAAATTTCTGTAAGTTTGCACCCTCCGGGAGTAACTTAAAATTCTGGTGGTATTTACAAACACAAACAGTATGGGTGCCTGAAGCTCCAGCCAGCACATCACCTCCGGCCTTGATGAAGTTAGGGTTGACGTGGAGTTTTCTAAAGAATTTGTCCGCGCCATGTTGATGGCCGGCTACAGGCCACGATGGGCCTCTCCTCTTCTCTCCTCTCTTGTTTTCTCGCCACCGCCGCACAGCATATCTAATGGTAAAACGCAATCTCCCCAACAATAATGTAATGTTTTGAGTGTATGTGTGGGTGCAAGGGGGGTGGTCTTCTTAGATTGTTTAGCATGGCCAAATTGAGTGTAT
>NW_026267717.1:0-2598 GCF_000697945.3 Frankliniella occidentalis
ATGTCCCGCCCCACCCCGTCCCGCCGAGTGAGGCCTGACGGCTGCTGTGCGATCGGGTGGGGTGGGTCGTTAAGTTGCAGCGTTTGCTTTCCCCCTGTCATATTTTTTTAAAATATATTTTTATTATTGTACTGGTGCTCATGTGTTATTGCGCTGCGCGAGGACTTTCCCCTTTCTCATTTTTTTTCTTGTTTTTTTTTTATTAGCGGGAACGGACGAGAACTATCAGGGTCCGAGTGATTTATCTCTGAATAATGTAAGTAAGGAGGGGTGCAGGGATGCAGCAAGGCGAAGGAGAAAGGGGGAGCAGGCGTGCGACCTTGACCTACAAGCATCGTCACCCCGTTATTGTTTCTGAATCAGGGAAAGGTGGGGGGAGGGTGGCAAAAACGGGCCCCAGCCTCAAACAAACCCGGCGTAACTCGCAAGCAGCAAGGGGGCAGCAGCGGGCTGACTTTACCACAGCGCTGACACACCGCAGAAAAAAAAGGGGGCGACACGCAGAATCAAGGATATAATAGAATAGGGCCTCGTCAAGAAGAAAGAAACAAAATAAAAGGCTGAAGAGTGACTTGTTTGCCGTAAGCCCGTGGTGGCGGCGGCAGCATCACGCGATACACGTCCACACCTACCCCCCCCCCCCCTTCTACCCCCTCCCTCGGGCTGCCCGCAAGGCAGAGGGCAAACTCGAAACTCATCACGCAACTCGGCAGCCTTTGGGCTGGGCTCGCCGCCCGGCTCGCCGGCCAGGCCAACCATTTGCTCACCCCCGCGGTGTGGTCGTGTGATAAAACACCCCCAACCCTCCTCACTCGCCGGACAAAATATTAGAGGCACTTAAATGCGAATCTCGCTTCATTTCTTTATAAAACACACTGAACTTCGCTTTTATCTCGTCCGCGCTACACCACAACTAGGCCACCAACCCACCACCAGCTTGTTTCAAGATGCGACGACACAAACAAATTTTCGTCGCGCAATTATTCTAATTCTCCACAGAAGAGTCGGCGCGCGTCAGACGGCAGGGGCGGGCCCCGCCAGCGAGAGCGTCCTTTTGCGTCGCCAGGCCCGAGCGCGTCCGGGGCCAGGTAGACAGCCGGGCATTTCCCCGGGGAGTTGTCAGTCGCAGAGAAAAATAAGTGTGTCTCCCGAAAACGTTTCATCCCTCTGTCTTAAAGGAAGAGGTGAGGGGGGCCAGCGGAAGGGGTGGGGTGGGGGGATAGCATCCGCCGCAGTAGACAAGTACAGCCCAGCGACAGCCTTTTTGAGCACATCAACAGCAGCAGTGCGCGGGCTGCGCGGGCGGCCGAGGGGTTGGGCTACCCCCCCCCCCCCCCTATTACGTCATCGCCATCCGTCTTTGACACCTCCAGTGGCCTTTACGCCGTCGGGCCGCGCTCCCCTCTTGGCTCCCCTTCTTCCGCTCCTCCACGCTCTACGGCCAGTCCGCCCGCCCGCCCGCCCTTTCGTTCGCACGTGGCTGATTTCCCCTCGGGCCCTAGGCTGGCCGTCTCTGCCCGCCCCGCTCCGCCCCGCCCCGCGAGAAGTGATGATGCTGTTTAGGGAGGCGAGCGGTCGCCGTGCCGTCGCGCCCTACTCGGCCCGCGCCGCCCCCTGACCTCGCCCCGCGCCCGGCCGGGTAAGTAAAGGCGCCCCGCGGCCAGCCGCACCCAAATGGGCTCCCGTGGGCCGCCAGGGCCGCTGGGCCGCGCGGCGGAGGCCACGGCCGGAGGCATTCCAGCGCCACGGCCGGTCGGGGGGCCGCTCCGCAAGGCTCTCCGCACGGCTCCGCACGGCTCTCCGCCGGGCTACATTCTCATACATCAATCTTCATCCCGCACTGACGTAGGTTTTCGCCTCGCCCCTCTCACTACCTCCGCCCGTAATTCGTCTTCTCATACTACGGTTCTCCGGCGCGGCTCCAGGCGCGGCTCCAGCGGGGAGTATACGGGCCGGGGGTCGCCGAGGAGTCTGCTTTTAATTACTTTCACCTTCAATTACGGCCGCTTTTATATTTCTTATTTTGATTGCTGCTGCTGGATTTCCTCCTTTCCCTCTCTTTCTCTCCCACTCGCTCTCGCTCTCGCTCTCGCTCTCGCCCTCGCTCTCGCCCTCGCTCTCGCTCTCGCTCTCGCTCTCGCTCTCGCTCTCGCTCTCGCTCTCTCTCTCGGGGCAGGCGCACGCTCGGCGATCGAGTGTTTGCGGTCGCCTCCGAGTGGAGCTCGGAACAGGAAGACACAGTCTAACGAGGAAGGCGAACACACTTGGACCCCAGGCAGGCAGGGGGTGGGGGTGTGCATTGTGGGCCCACCGCGCATGCATATTAGGGGCACGTTTGCGTTCGGGCGCTCTCTAACGCTCGCTCACTTGCTCCCCCACCCTTCTCTCTCTCTCTCTCTCTCTCTCTCTCTCTCTCTCTCTCTCTCTCTCTCTCATGCTGTCCCTCCCCGTCTCGTGTGCTAGGCGCCCTGTGATAATTGGATGGTTAATGAAGGCGGGGCGCGGCGTGCTGCTGATAGGAGGCCGGCCGCCTGCAATCAGAGTGGCCTGCCTCTCTCTCTCTCTCTCTCTCTCTCTCTCTCTCTCTCTCTCTCTCTC
>NW_026267717.1:7388-8180 GCF_000697945.3 Frankliniella occidentalis
AAATATATTTTTATTATTGTACTGGTGCTCATGTGTTATTGCGCTGCGCGAGGACTTTCCCCTTTCTCATTTTTTTTCTTGTTTTTTTTTTATTATTATACTTTATTCAGCGCTGACATTTCGGATGCGGTGCGGTTATTACAGTTTGATACGAGCGCGCATCCGAGGGTGGGAGCGGTGCGTCGTCGCGAGGGCCGGGGTGGGGCGGGGCTGCCGTCCGGGGCAAGTCTAACGCCGAACAGTTAAGCACTATATTACAACACGCGAGATTAGCTGGCAGTGAAGGGGCCTGCGCGCGACGGGCAGACCAGACCAGCGACTGGGGGAGGGGGAGGAGGCGCCAACACGGCTCTAACTTCACTCTGGGACGTCGCACCGCGTCGCACGGCTGCCGTCGCTGTCGCTGCGGACGGAGTGGGGAGCGGGGCGCCGCGGGGGCCGGAGAACAAACGGCAACTTCATACCGGAGAAAATGTATTTAGAAGAGCTTGCCGTGGTGGTGTCACCCCTGGGTCCAGGGGGTCTACCGCCACCGCCGCCCACAGGAGGGGGGATGGGGGTGGTGAACAAAAAGTTAGACGACCTCTATCAGGATGTAAAGCGGCGCCTCAAGGAGGCTTATCAGAAGAACGCGAAGTATTACAATCTGAGAAGACGAGAGAAGTCGTACTGTGTTGGCCAGTTGGTATATTATGCCAACAATAGGCAGTCGGACAAGGCCAAATTTTATTCTCGGAAGCTGGCGGAGAATTATTTGGGCCCTTGCACTGTCGAGGAGCGAAAAGGCACCTC
>NW_026267717.1:8230-16983 GCF_000697945.3 Frankliniella occidentalis
TGGGGGGGGGGTTGTAAGCGGCGCCGTTTGAGTGTATGGGCCTCTAGGTGCGGTTAGGTTCGGCTAGGCGGCTGCTTAGGCCCCGCGTAGGCGTCACGGCGGTGCGGCGGCGCTGGGGAGCCCTGTTTGCCGATCCACCCCCGACCGCCCATTCCGTATTCGGCCCGTAACGCTGTTGATTGTGCTCGTTTGATGTCTGCTCCTGCGGCCTTGGCAACGCTACACAACGCCCCACCCCGCCCCGCCCACCTTCCACGAGGAGATGTCACCCAAACAGCCCCGCTACGACACACCGACACGCATCCCCCCCTTTAGGTCGGCGAGAGGGAGCGGCCTCACCCATCTGCTTGTTCCATTCTTTTCTTTTCCTATACCCACACACACATACAGAGAGGCCAACAGGAACAGCGTGACGTCGCCGCACGGCCTTGCCTCTGCGGCCAATCGCAGCTCTCATTATTTTATTTAATACACGGCCAGCGGCGGCGCCCTCCCCGCGACAGCTTCCTCACATCTGTTGGTTTGTTTCAGACTTTACAGTATGGGCCGAGGAAGCGGAGCGGGTCGTGTGGCGCGGCTGATAATTACTTTCAGACATGAAATATGGATGCATTATTCCAGGATTAGGGCGAACAATAATGGTAATAAATAAGCATGCAGGCCCACCCAACAAACTGAGTTGCCAGCTCCGCTGCGGTACGCCAGCAACTCCGTTAAGCAGGGGCCTCGAATAAGGGGTTTTAATGCGATACATTTCCTCTGCATGGCTGGCTATGTTCGATTGGAGACCTTTTCTACCTGACCTGGTTAAGGTAAAACGGTAAAACGTGACGATTTCTGCGGTTAGTTACGTCGGAAAACTTTGTCCAGTGCGTAACCAACGAGAGGTCGACAGGGCAAAACGTGTGCAATTTTGGCACAAAGGGTCCTCATTATCTGGCTTCTCTCGCATTCCCGCGTACATGCTCGCGCTACGCTTGAGTGGGTATCAGGTTCAAGGTAATTCAGCTTGTTGATGTTGATTGAGGAGAAGAGGGCAGTAGGGTCCCATTGAGCAGGAGAAGCAGCGCTCTCCATCACATTACCCTCCGTCCGCGTGAAAGGCAGAGAGGCGTGCAGCCAGCCACACGCCCCGCCAGCGCGGCCGAGACAACAATATCTGGTTAATCCCTTCTCACGATTTAGACCGTAATTTATTAAACCACGAGGCGGTGGCGCGAGCAGCGGCAGCCAGGCTTAAAGGAACAGTAGTCACCAAAATGTTCGGCGCGGGGCAGCAGCAGCGGTGCGGTGTGAGCGCAAGTGGCACTTCTCCCCGTACTTCTTTGTTTCATTTTCATTAACTGCTTCCTCGAATTTCCTCTTAAGGCAAAAATCATAATGATTTCCACTATGGTCCATACTAGACTGCAACTACTGCATACTAGACTACCGACCTAATAAAAATAGTTCACGGGGACATATCAACATATAAAAGACGTGTATAAGAACGACTCTTCCAATCCGACAAGTGCACGACTGGCTCGTATACGCGGAGGACGCGGTCCTGCGGCCGGCCGGGCGGCTCGCTGGGGCGAGGACGGCTGCTGCTCGGCGCCCTCCATCACTTCCTCCCCGCCCCACGCAGAGGAGGCCCTGGGGGACCCGGGACGGCCGGGGGGACGAACCGCTCTGCCCGCTCACCAGGTTTTGTGGCGGATTTTTGCAGCGACTCCCCAATGGCACGAGAGACATTGTTCGCTCCCCTCGTGATCTCGGCGCACTCGTTGAAATGACATCGGCGGCGGCGGCAGCGGGCGGCCCGAGAGAAAGCGAGAGAGAGAGAAAGGGGGGGAGGGGGAGAGAGCGGGGAGGGGAGAGGGAGAGAGAGAGGAAGAGGGATAGGGAGTGGGAGAGGGAGAGAGAGGAAGAGGGATAGGGAGTGGGAGAGGGAGAGAGGCAGGGGGGGGGGAGTGAGAGGGAGGAGAGGGGCTCCTTTGTAATACCCCGCGACCCTTTTCACTACTTGCTTGTCAGTCAGCCAAGCAGAGCCGGTCGGGCCGGCCGCAGGGATTGTTTGGTGACCCTCTCGCGCTTGATTATAAGCCTTCAAGAGGGGGAAAAAGGGGGAGAAAAATTGAGGAAATTTATTAAATCGGTGAGCGACGCGTGGCATAGCTGTAGTGCTCGCGGGGGGGGGGGGGGGGACACCAGATAGGGGATGGAACATTTTCGGCATTTTGGTCATCCGGGAGGAAAATCCCACTTCTGCGAAGCTCGACAGGCAAACATTTCGACACAGAATCATGTTTTTACTGTGTTGTTTTTTGTCGCAGTGATCTGCGTCCTTTTGTGCGCTGACGGGCCCCTGCGACGCGCGAGTTCCATCAACGTGATCGAATCGCAAATGCGCGCTCGTTTCAAAAAAAAATGTGCCGTGCCCACGCGTTTTACATTATCCTGGCTCAGCTCTGGCCGGCGCGGCTCAGGCGCCATCGGACTTTATTAATCACAAGGACTTGTGGCGCCAGTGGGCGAGAAGAGAGGACGCCGAGGCCGGCCCAACCCCACCACACACCGCCTCCTGGCCTAGGGGCCACAAAAAAGCTGCAGAGAGAGCGTCCGAGCTGGTCCGTGTGTGGTGGGTTAGGTCTGGTGAGGAGTCCCTTGCGGCTGTCAGGACACCCACTGCCCTCCCCATGCCCCTCCCCTCTGCGGGCACCCCCGGGCAACCCCCTTGCCTCCACCCTCCCATCTCACCTCTAACATGCTTGCGCATATTTCCCTTTCCTTTCTCTCTTTTCAGTGGAAAACAAGAAAACAAAAATCGGGAGTAGGGTGTGCTAGCGGGTCGGGAGAAAAAGAGACATGGGGATCGGCGAGAGGAAGGCGGGAGGCTACTGTTTCCATCTTTTTTTTCTTTTCCTATTTTTTTGTCAAGTGGATAGGCCAGCGCAGGCAAGCATAAGGCCGGCCCTGCCTCCAGCTCTTTGTCAGGGTCTGTATGGGGGACCGAAATATTGCCCTGCATATCACGGGTATGTAACGGCGGATTACCGTTTGGGCGCACTCGCCCCGCAGCCCCTCACCCATCCCCTGGCGCAACTTCTCCCTCGGTGACCCTCAGGGCAGCAGGGGACGGGGGTGTCCTTAAGGGGGGAGGCAGGGAGCGGGGGTGTAGAAGAGAGGGCTTTGCAGAAAAGAGCGATGGTGAGAGGAAAAGGGACCAGAGATGGGGAGAGGGGGCGGGGGTGCTCGGCTTCCCGCAGATATACCAAATTCAAATGCAAAGCAGCAAAACGCATTGTTAATAAAAACGACGTCCACAATCTGGGGCACCCACACATATACACACTTACACGCACACACCGTGTATTATTCACCCATTGTCCTCACCCCCACATCACACATACTGTACACACATCGCTCTACAAATTAATGGTGTGTGACCGAACCACACACTTGTAGTGCCTACGCCTAGGCGCTCGGCACGTTAAACAGTGATAGAATTGTCATACAAATATTTTACGAAAGCTTAAAATTTTGTCCGAACAATGCAAAACACGTGCACCCATTTGGCCACCCGGAAACAGAAAAATAAAACTTGCGCACTTTCGTACTTTCGTGCGAAACTAATTATTTTAAAGCTAGGGGGGACGATAAAACTAGCAAGTGCGAATTTCTTGAGCACTTAGACACTCAGTAATAAATCCAACTGTATAATAAATCCAACTGTATCAGACAGAAAACGTCAGTTTTAACTGCAAGACGAAAGAGTTCCATACTTTAAACAGCAATTTTCTAAGGTCTTCTAGGCTCGTGCAGACTTAAGACACCCTGGATGAACAGAACATACCCTTGTAAGGCCACTTAATTTTTGCACATTTAAAATGCACGAATGAGCCCTCGCTTCTGCTTTATCAGGGTTCCATATATACAGGGCAGTATACCGTAAAGCAGGTGCGCACGGCAGTCACGGCCCCGTTGCGTTTATTTGCACACAAAGAAGTGTTGGAACGTGCGCTCTCCCCGCGCGCGCTCCTTTCAAGGGCGAGAGGCCGGGATGGGTGCGAGGGTGCGGCGAGGTAAGTGTAATCCGGGCGCAATCAGCAGCGCGACAGCCGCGCCGCACGGCCCGCTCAGCGCCAGCGCCACCGCCACCGCCACGAGTTGAACCCGTTCACGTGCGGCCGTAAACACCAGCCCGGGGTTGCCGGACTCACGATGCAGAGGGCCACCAAGGCCACCAGCAGCTCATGAGGACAAACGCGCGCCCGCAGCCCCGCTCCTCAGCTCACGTTGCAAGGTGCCGCAAAATGACACTGTAAATACAAGTCGGAATACCCCACCCCCCATTTTTTCTTTTTTTTTTTTTTTTTTGAAAAACTTTCAAAATCGTTCTTCAACATGTAACTTTTAAAAACGCTGTGGAAGAAATCGTGGTTTTCTTTGGAAATTTCCGGACAGTTTGGGAAAAGGAAACGTACTCTCCAAAACTATAAGTGTCGTACAATAGTATCATAGTTTATAAACTACAGTACACAACAGGTATAACCCATAACAATGGTGCAATTGGTACCATTGGATTGTTTAGATTCCAAATTTTCCAAGCCGTTTAGAGTGCAATATTTTCAGTTGATTGTTTTGAAGTTACTAAGAAGAAATGAAGTAGGGGAATTACCCGAAAAAATCAGCCAAAAATCATCATCTTAAAAGGTTCCGGCCACTTATCGATAGTCCGTTTTTCTCAGATTCATTCTCCGGGATGGTCTTTCGACGTACAATTATATTGCATTTTTGCATTCGAATTTCACATTAGGTTGGTTTACTGTTGGCCGTAGGCCTTACAAGTATTTAGTAATAATTAATTCGGGAAATTATGGGAGCTCGGCGCCTGCGAGACTCGGGGTAGGCCATCCCGCAGTACAGGCGCGCACGTCACGCGAGATGTTGCCTACCTATCAGGCGCTATTGGAGCCTGCACGGGCTGCTGAACTTGATAGGTTCCCACGAGAGACGGAGAAAGTCGGACGTACTTCTACTTCTGGGCACCCGTGATTCAGAGAGTGTGCCAGTTTCAGGGTATAATGTTCCACTGT
This sequence comes from Frankliniella occidentalis, assembly GCF_000697945.3. Taxonomy (NCBI): domain Eukaryota; kingdom Metazoa; phylum Arthropoda; class Insecta; order Thysanoptera; family Thripidae; genus Frankliniella; species Frankliniella occidentalis. Next base: position 13,309 of record NW_026267717.1, read on the forward strand.
AGATTCGCAAACATCATATCATAGGTATGAGGGCTTCCATGGCCCTCTACAGCACAGGTTGCCACGGCACTCTCTGCATGCACGAGGTTCCTGGGAGCGAATGCCGCCCGCCACAAACACGGCGACGCACGTCGCGCCCGGCGCACCTGTTTCCAGCGAGATAAATCAGGCAACAGCAGCTGCGGCAGCTGCGGCGGGCGCACCGCTGTCCGTGGCAGGTGTCGGAGAGTGCGGCGGGGGCTGCGCGCGGCGTCGAGTCGACAGTGTCGCCAACTAACTGCCATAGTTGTAGCAAGAGCAGGGCGAAGCTATGCAGCCGAGTCAGTCAGCTCAGCAGCTGCAGTCAGCTGGCGGGCTGCCGGGCACGGATCACATTGCAGCCAGCTGCAGGATGAGCCTAACTACCGCCCCACTCCGGGGAGCGCGGGGGCTGATAGCCGATCTGTACCCCCGATGCGATGCGCAATCCCGCACCCTCGTCAGCGCCACCCCAACCAACCGACAGGGAACCTATTGTGCTCCGGTGCAGCAGGCGCAGCCCCGAGCGGAAGTCGCTGCACAAAGATGCGACCGGAAGGAGAGAAGTCAGCACGAGGTGTGCGTCTGTGAGGATTGCACACGAGAGGTAGATGAGCGAAGAATACTCTTCATTTGACGAGCGACCAGGCACGTCAAGGTTTCTTTCATATTTAATAATTACTTAAGTACTTTTTCAGTCCCACTGTTTCAAATTATTGCAGCATTTAAAAGTTTTACTCCGTGCTACAAAATCAAAGTAATTTCGCTAAATTAAAAATGCATCAAATACGCTCAGACCTGGTGTCCCACAGCGTTCTCCTCAGCATCATGAAACAAATTAAATTTCTATAAAAGCATTAAAACTACCTTCACAAGTGCCCGGGCTCCGCCTTTGTGTTTCCAGCGGTGGCCTTTTACTTTTCATTCTCATGCGTTGGGAAGCACCGCCGCGTGTGACCGCCGTGTCGCCGCGCGGCGACCACCTGCACTGTACTCATTGGTATTCCCCGAACCACCACCCCTCCCCCCCTCCTTCCCCCCACATTCCCCCCGAAGCCACCACGCCCCGCCACGCCGCGCGCCAAAATGTCCAACTAAGTTGGAAATCAACTGGGAAGTCTGGTCGGAGCGAGAATACAAAAGAGCGAACGCCGCAAGCCGTGATTCCTTTTGGCCTCCGTGCCCGACGGCGCCCTGCCGAGTGTGTGTCTGTGTGGGGGGGGGGGGGGGGCACGTGCTATCTCCGCGAATGGCGATGGAGAACGGAGAGGAAGGAATAGAAAGAGAAAGGAGAAGGAGAGAAAAGTGGAGAAAGGGCGGACATAGGAGAGCAGACGAATACTGCGTGGCGGATCTTTATAGATGAGACTGTCTGCGCTCTGCGATGGCATCCATTCGCCGCGGCGTGGCACCGGCCGCGCAGCACATACGAGTCTCAGAAGTGTTCTTCGGGCCGCAAAAGCATATTCTGTGTGTGTATGGGAGGGGGAGAGGAGGGAGAGGGGTCCGAAGCCAAGCATCAACACAGACTTCTCCACACAAGTATAATGCGTTCGGAAGTAACCGAGTGTGTGTCCACACGCCTGAGTAAACGACCCTGCAGGAAACTCCCACCAGTTCAAATTTGACTCATACATCTTGACAAACTCTACACTTGGCTAGTGGTAGTTTTGTGGATTGATGTAAGGAAAGATGTAAAATGTCAAGAACGTTTCATCGACACGAGAGACGCAGCCCTCAGCAGCCCACAAACGAGTGCAAATTAGAGCCCCTTACGCTTGTGCCGTCAGTCTCGCTTCTCGGAATGGGCGAGGGGCTTCCCCCGCTAATCAGCCGGCTGGGACACAAGTGGGGGAGCCCTCGGAGCGGAGCTGGCAGGTCCCGTCGTCACAGTGGGCGTCTGTCCACCACACGTCTTCCGGCTCGTGCTGCCTAGCTTGCCGGACGTGACTGCCCAGCCGTGGACAGGCAGCTGACAACAGAGCCCAACAGACAAGTACACTGAAAACTTTGGCATTCTCAAATATGCCATTTTGTGTTTTATAGGACTTTGGCACTCAGAGGCACCAAAACTGGATGGAAAAACTTTACCATTTTAAGCGCACGCATGGCCGATTCCCAGTGCACAGGCTCACGCGCCCAGCTAACACGGCGCTATCGCCCCGCCCTACCCCGTTGCGCCCCAGCGCGGTCTCTGTCTTCCGCGAAACGCCACAAATTAGATATAGACGCCTCGCCGAGTGCCCTCGCCGGCGCACCGCGCTGCTGGGGCGTGCGGGTCGCGCCCGGGGCCCCGGGCCGGGATCCATTAGAGGGCACCATAGGCCTCCCTATCCAACCCTAACTCCCAGCCACCCTCCCTCGCACCCTTCTTCCCTTCGGCTCCTCTCTCTCTCTCTCTCTCTCTCTCTCTCTCTCTCTCTCTCTCTCTCTCTCGCACTGCGCCGCCTCCAGGCTCGCTGCCTGCCTCTTAGCTTAATTGCTTTCAAGTTTATTTTCAACGGACACCTTTATACTGTGCTCAGCAGCCCGGCGCACACAAAAGATAAAGGCGACTTAAATTCATTAACTTCTGCATCCCGACGGCAAAAGGGGTGGCCGGCTTTCTTTGCTGGTGCAGTCCCCATCCCATCCGCCCACCCCACACACACACACGAAACAGTGATGACAACGAAGCCAACGCCTTAGGAAATTGCCGCCCTTTCGTGTGTAAACTTCTTGCAAGCACACCTGCCAAATAACACAATTAAAAGTATGTGTGGAAGCCCCGTATACATTGAGGTAAAACAAACCCTTGCAATTACTCAGCAGCTAATCAACGGCAGGTATTCGACACAAAGTTAAACAATCGCGAGAGATTGCCAGTTGCACACTTCAGATAAAAGTATCAGTGATCAGTGTGCTTCCCTGTTACTTGAAAATGTGCCAACACAAAAAACCTCGACAAGAAAGGGTAAACAGCAAAATCATCATCTTGTGGAAGTTTGCCTTAATTCTCATGCAAGCATCAGCGTCACGACACACCATCACGCGTTTGACGCAACAACAACAAGGCGAGGCGAGACGCGACGGGTGGTATACAAGAAGCCTCATGAATTCGCACAGCGCATGTTTCTTTTCTTCTCCTTCCATTTTTCTTTCCCCCGCAAACAAATATAAACGCGAGCGGGGGGCGCTTTGTGACGGGACGGAGCGGTACCCCAGCCCCACCCACCTCTCAGCCAGCTAACAGCATCATCGAAACAGTATTGCCCCGCCACGCCACGCCCCGCCCCGCCCCGCCCCGCCACGCCCCGCCACACCACGCCAAGACCCGCGGCGAGGCCACCGCACCAGGACTCCGCGACATCTTGAGGAGGGGCGGCGGTGCGACGCTAACCTCATAATGTATTCATAACACACAGCTGGTCGGCAGTGCTCTACTCCTCTAGCACAATTTTTACGTCCTCGCCAGTAATTAGCTTAGAGAGAGTGGCTTGCGCTCTCTTTCTCTCTCGCACATGCACTCGTACGCACGTAGCGGGGAGCAGCGGGGAGCAGGGGGAGAAGAGCATAGATGGTAAAAATACGTCGTATTTCCGCCTTATTTATCGGCGCACGATCGAATAATATCCGGACCGAGCTAAATACGACGCGGCAGGGGGTTGTGGGGGTGGC
>NW_026267717.1:17033-22297 GCF_000697945.3 Frankliniella occidentalis
CGCAGCGGGGGGCGCAGCGGGGGCCTCCTAAGGAAAACAGGTTTATTACACGGTTAGCATCGCCCACCCCGCTCCCGGCCCCCCTTTCTCCCTCGCTCTCCCACTTCCTCTCTCAGCAGAGTTATTATGAATCGTTCGCCAAGGAAGTCGATTCCTTCCCCCCAACAGTCCCAGCCGAGCGGCCCACAACCCCCGCGCATGCCGCGACCCTAACTCTACTACCCCTGGTTCTTCCTTGTGCATAAGTATGGCAAAGGGCTGACAGCCGGGGAGGGCAATTTCCCAACGAAGTGTACCCACGGAATTACTTCGTATTACTGACGAAAAAGTTGTCAGCAGCTTATAAAGGTTAAGCAGCAGGAACAATGACCAAGCGGTCAAAGAAAACCAGTAACAGGGTAAGGATGAAAGTGTCGTAATTGCAAAGTAATGCAAAAGCATTCTAATCCTTCACAATTTCCAAAGCGGGGTTGCAAATAATGGGGAAAGGGGAATTAGAAATGTGCACGGCAAAAAGAAATACTGGGAGTAGCGCGATCGCGGTGCGCCCCGGGACGCAGTGATGTGCGATCAGTGGAAGGCGGCTTGTTTACGACAAGGACGTGCACCGCCCCACGTCAGACCGTCAGACAACACCTTAGATCTTTAAGCTGTTTCTGCTTGAATGAATTTAATAGGGTCAAAACTATGACTACTAGCGAATTGAGCTGTTTTACGAAGAAATATACCATATTACACGGTAGCTCATCTGAAAATATTTTCACTAAAATACTGAAAATGTCATAACATAGGTTCTAAAGTTATCAAGGAATATAAGGAAGTAGTTGCAAGAACAAAAACCTTAACGTGAGCATTGCTGAGTCAGTGTGTGTGCCATGAATAATGAATATGAACACTACAATCACAATCAGTGATGTCAATGATTCCTGGTGTTTCAGCAAAGAATGTACACAGTTCAGTTTCCTGAGCACAGAAAATCGATTTGCTCCTGCCACTGCCACATTTGTTTGTTCCATTCGCTTTGACATGGAAGTTAAAATTGCAAGTCTGTCACTTCACTTTTCCGCACAGGTACAAGCGGTTTGCACAGCTCGTTTGATCGGTCGACTCTAGCCACAAATTATGCCATCGTGTGCGGGGTACCATGTAATCCATGACAAAGCGAGCGAGGAAATGTGACAAACAGCGGGGGATCTCTTTTGTGTTAATCTTTATGAGAGACTGACTGAGACAGACATATTACCGCACATTACAAAGGGTGGGGGAGTGATGGTAGCCCATGAATAAGTTTTGGTTTATGCACAACCCCTATTGTGGCAAATGATTCATCACGATGTGATATGACCACTTCTCAAATCATGTGACGAATGATTCATAGCAAAACTTTCAGTAACGTGACAATTTAGTCTAACAGCGCAGGTGGGTAGCAAGGTGAAGCGAGGGATGATAGGGACTAGAAAAGGTGCGAGGCGAGCAGCAAACAAAAGATTTCCAGAAGTAAAACTTTCAGCTGTGTTTTAATGGTCGTTGCGCCTGAAATAGGAGGCTGGGGGGTGGGCAGCCGTGGACTCGCTCGCAGGTGGTGAGGGGGTGGAGGGGGTGAGGGAGGGCCCGGTTGACCTTGGTCAGGGTGCAGAAGGTGCCCCCCACGCTTCACCCCCACCCGCACCCACACTTACCTTTGGAATTCAATCGGGAGAGTGGAGTCGGGTCCAATGAGGGGTCCTGTAAAGGAGAACCCCCCGCAGACAGCATCCCACCCTCCGTCACCTCCACCTCGGGTCCAGAGACCAAAAGCGAGAGACAGAGAGAGCGAGAGAGAGAGAGAGAGAGAGTTGTCTATGAGGAGGATTGACGTTTGCCTCGTCGTCCAATAACCACTCACCAAGGACGTCAAATATTATTGTTCCAGCAAGTACTAGCGTACAACTAGAAGTAGGTCCGCAAAAACACACACACACACATGCAAGCACTGTCGGCCCTCACACGCACGCACCAACACACGCACTTACAATAACCAACGCGACAGGCGTACCTCTCGACAGAGTACACATAATTACCACGCTGGGGGGCCTCTCTGTCACTCCCATCCACCTCTCTTCGCATCTCTGTCTCTCTCCCTCTCCTCTCCTCGGAGGATCCTTTTGAATTTCCAATCTCTTTCCCTTCTGCGAGCCGCGCCGCCGCCGCCGCTCTCCCGAGCGCTCTCCTGACCAATAACATCTCTCCCTGCCCTTCACAGCGCCCGCGCCCTTGCAGAGCCCGAGCTGCAGCTGTCTCATCATCGCGGCACTCATCGCCAAGTTCACGGGGGTTCCACGCCGCGCCGAACCCTTTGGGCCCCCGGCTGGGTAGCAGCCCCTCCCGCATAATAAGAGGGAGACGGAGTGGCGGGAGGGAGAGGTGAAGGGGGAGAGAGGGGAGGGGAGGGAAGGGGGAGTCGCAGAGCGCGCTGTCATTGGGCCATTCTAGTTGGTTTGCCGGCAGCAGCAGGAGAGGCACCGTGGCCAGGGCAGTATTTGCAGACGCTCTTCACTAGTGCGGCCTGAGCCCCTACGCCCCCTCGTCCCATCATCTCTTCTACACCATATGAAAACAACATTAAAAAAGGTTGCTTAGCTTTGCTTTCCGACTGTTTGCGGCTGACGAATGCAGATCCAAAATCGCTGGTCTCAGCCGATAGAATCGTCTCACGGGCTTACCTGCAAACAGAAGAGAGAAAGAGGGGTTAAAGCTTATATCCAGTCTTTAACATCCGCAACAAGTCATCCAAAAATAGTATTGCCCTTCGAAATAATTTTACATTCTTCATTTGGTGTGATCAAGGGTGAGTTAGTCAGTCTACGGGAAACGTAGCTTTTCTTTCTTTGGTCGCGCCACACCGAACGTGGTAAAGGGACGCAACATTCCCGACAGCAAGAATAGAAAAACCCTGTCCGCAACCACAAGATATACTATACATCCCCCGTTTACTTGCCGTTGTTTACAGGGAGGCAGGCAGACAGACCGGATCCGTTTCCGGTGAACTCACCCTCCTCCCCACCCGCCAAGCATTCGACGAGTACAACCGGGATGCAAATAGACATTTCCCGGCGAGGCGGGTGGGGGGCGGGTGCGGGTAGGACCAGGGCGGCGCACGGCGAAGTCGCTCCTCGGAAATGGTGTGCGTTGGCCGGCGAGCGCAGCCGGCGGCCCACAGCCCCGGCCCCTTTTGTGAGGCTCCGTTGCATTATTCAAACGCACTGCTTATATACCTATGAAGCTGCCCGATAAATATTCATAATATAAAGGATTGCACAACAAGTTTGCTGCCGGGCCAATGAGCACGTTACAGCAATCAGGCGCCAGCGGGGCGGGGGTGCGTTTTGTTAAAGGGTTGAACCGTGGTGGTTTAGAAGAGCGCGAAGGCAGCCTTGCGGAGCGCGTGCGGGGCTGGGCGAGGAGGGCGCAGGTGCCGGCGGAGGTGCAGCACTAAAAGCGCTAAGTGGGTTGGTGGCAGCTGCTGCCGCTGATGCTGCTGCTTCCAGCGTGGAAAAGGGAGAAAAGCGAGGAGGATATGGTGGTCTATAAACACTGCTTTCTTAGTATTTCGGTCACCTGCTGCAACGCGGCCACTCGAAGCGGGGGTAGCGGCGGCGCTTTGGCCGAAGCGAGCCGCGCGAAAGAAGTCACCCGTCAAGGGCGGTTGGGAAGAAGCTACCCATATAGCCCCAAGAGTGGCTTCGTCAGAAAATTGCCCTTCACGTCCGTGGCGGTCCCTCGAGTGCGCAAGGGACTTGGAAGTTCTCCGCCCCCGCCCCCCAAACACCCTCCGACCTGGGAACAACAACATAAGACCCCCTTGTCCTTCTCCACTCCGAGCCGCGGAGTCTGGCGCCTGGCGGGAGAAGGGTAGGCAAGCCCGCCACGCTCGCGCGCGCGACGGGCCTGTCATCAAGGCGGGCGCCATACGAAGGCAACCGGCAACGTCATGTGTTTTTCTGTCGATTGTCTTGGTTTGCACGGCACTTTGAATAGGTAATGGGTTTGAGCACGCCAAATTTTCCATTCTGGAGATACCATTTTGTCCACTTGTTTCATAAGCTGCAAAACATTCCAAGGTTTTGAACTTTAGACTCCAGATCATTAGAAATTACAAAGCTTTTCAGACAGGCACTTTAATAGAGTTACAACACCTAGGAAATTTATACACTTTCAGACCTGTACTAAAAAAGTGGTAATGGTCAAAATCCGATCAAAAATGCACATTTTTTAGTATATTTGCTTTCACCTTCTGAGGGGTGTCCCGTCTAAGTATGAAGGACCAAAATTTCATCCGTGTTCCGGTTTCTCGTGCCGTTAAACCACTAAAGGGTGTATAACTTTGCAGGCCTAAGGCCCGTTTCCACATAGTACGGTCCGACTCGGGTGCCAGCACCGCAGGCAAGCGTAGGCCAAGGTAGATGTGCGCGAGCCGCGTCGCAGCAAGACAGTATTTGTGATTCATCGCGAAGCCTGTTACGCAAAACGTGCGGTCTGGCGTACGTCTACCACGTTGGTGGTTCATGCATGCAAGTTCTAACACGAATTCGAGCACGAATTTTTCAAAAAAATTGTTCTAATCCAAAGAACTTTACAGAAATTCGTTCTCAAAATGACGAAATACATTCGTCGTTTCCAGTAACGATCGGGTGAATGTGAAGATTACCGTCGTTACATTACCAAACAAATTAACAGTAGTAGTTAGGTCCAGTAATTCACTGTTATTCAAGGAATGTGACGTCACATTCGATTCAATTTGAAACGTGGTCACATTCGTTTGAATATTGTGTCACATTTTCGTTTAAACGTGACTCCACGTGAATTGATGCTCTAATGGCGCCAGGCTTGGCAAATTCACGTTTAAAAGAATATGCCACAACATTCAAACATTCGTTCGATAACAGTGAAGGTATATCATTTGCTAAAAGAGTCCCTTAAACGTGACACAAATGTGTGTGCACGGCTCCTTAAGATCGGCCCCCACGGGTCCCGCCATCTACACATCGTCGTCTGCGCGGAGGAGTGTAGCAGAGGAGAGTTTTTTTCCGTAATTTAGCGCGCAGAGGGCAGAAGCGGCGGCCCTTGCTGCGTGTGGCCGCCCTGGGAGCGGGCTGGAGGGGGAATTAAGTCAGAGTTAGTACGTGTGAGCTGGTGTGAGTGTATGGGGCTGAGAGAGTGAGAGAGAATGAAGAGAGAGAGAGAGAGAGAGAGAGAGAGAGAGAGAGAGAGAGAGAGAGAGAGAG
>NW_026267717.1:23692-26775 GCF_000697945.3 Frankliniella occidentalis
CCCGCCCCGCCCCCTATACGGCCCAGCACAGCACATCCCGGGCAGCACTTACCCCTTTGCCCTCCCATCTATACTCTCCCGCTATACTGCTCAGTCCGCCCCGGCGCCTTCTCGAGTCGACACAAAAGAGGCTCCAGAGGAAATGGAAGAGAGACAGACAAAGACGGAGGGACCGGCAGGGCGGGCAGGGCAGGCAGGAGGCAGGGCAGGCAGCACGGCCAGGCCGGGCCACCGCAGAGGGTGCCCGCTCAGCCCGTCGACGTTCACCTGAACCTCAACGCGACGCGCCTAGGCAGCTGCGGCCTGCAGGCTGCAGGTGGTTCTCGTTCTCATACAACCGAAACCGTTTCAGGGGAGCCTGAATGACGTACTACTGGCATCGGGGTATAGGGAAGGGGGTGAACCGACCAGACTTAAGGGTACAGGGGTGGGGGGACCAGTAAGGTCGTGTCTACGCCCCGTCAAGGAGGAGGGTGGTCCCAGGGCGGGCGAAAAGGGATGGAAGGGAGAGAGGGAGAGGAGAGCATGGTTGCCACGAAATTTTCATTTCCATTTTCCCTGAGTTTTCCCTGATTTCCAGACCCATTCTCCCTGAATTTCCCTGAGATTTAACCACCATTCCTGGCAAAGTGCAGGGGCAAACAAATAACCCCACATGCAAGCATTTAAGCGTACTTGCCAGAAGTCCTTAGTCTCATGTACACTGAAAAAAAAAGAATCATTGTTCCAACGACCGCCGTGTTCTTGTGGCCGGGTTCTTGGTCCAAAGACACGATGTTGCTAACCCTATGACAGCCGGTAGTTGTGCCACCGACCATGTCGTTGAGCCAGCAATCATGGTCGTTGGAATAGCATCCTATGTTTCTGAAGCCATTCCAAGAACAAAATGTTGTTGGAGGTGCAACTCATGTCGTTGGTACAATGATTCTTTTTTTTGCGTGTAGAAAACGACCGCGAGCGAAGCGAGCGCTAAAAATTTTGGGTCAAAAACACCTCGCTTGGACGTCAAAATGTGTGTTTGACCTAAATGGCGAATAGAATGCAGTTTGCGGGCCGATCAGAACAAATTTCCCTGGCATTTTTTCATTTTCCCTGAGTTTTCCCTGATTTCCCTGACTGTTTTTTATTTCCCTGAGTTTTCCAGGTTTTCAAGGTTTTCCAGAGTTGTGGCAACCATGGAGAGTTAAGACGCGCGCGACGCGAGAGCAAAAGAGGGGAGGGGTGGTGGAGGGAGCAGGAAGGGAGGGTCGGGTGGAAAGAACCCTTCATTTCGACGTGTCGCCCCCAGAAGCCCTGCCGAATGAGCTGTGGGGGCCGACTAGTGCGAGCAGTGCGGAGCAGTGCGCCTGCTGGCGAGCTGTGGAGCGGGGCGGGCGGGGCGCTGGGGGGTGGGCCATCGACTCTCCGCTGCAAGGCGTGCACTACTGCCACCCGCCCGAGAGGAGAACGGGGAGCAGCAGCCAGCGAAGGGAGCGCAGAAAAGGGTTGATTTGGGTAGAGGGGTGTGTGGTGGGGGGAGAGTCGAATGACCTGGCGGTGTTTAGCAAGGCCGAGGAGGGTGCGCCACGCCGCCCGCCCCACCCCGCCACGCCACGCCGCCCGCCCGGCTGATGCGGGGGTGCGATTGCTCGGCGGCTGCTGCTGCGGGCGCGCTGTGATCCATCATGTTACCATCGGGACCGCCAAGCTACGCGCCGCCACGCCCCAGCAGACTCCACTCCCCGCCGCCACACCCCCGCCCCGGCGCTATGGGGCTCTGGGAGAGCACAGCGGCGAATGTGTGTAATCGGCGCGATGGGAAGCATCGACCGCCCCGCCACGCCCCGCCGCGCCACGCCCCGCCACGCCCCGCCACCTCCCGCCACGCCACTTCCACAGCATCTGTGCAGTTGGAAAAGAGACACGGCCGGGCACATCGGCGGCGGGCTGCGCGGGTATGGTTTTTCAGCCCCCGTTTGAATGTGCGACGCGAAACATGAAAAGAGCGTGTGTGTATCGGGATCGGGTGTCTCGGTGCACGCACCCAGCGGTGCGAGTGGGTTTGGCTACTCATAGTAACTCAGTTTTGACAACAGTTAAAACTGATTATTAGATAAACAGTTCTAATTTAGAACTGAACTTTCTTACCTGGTAGTATAGAGCAACCTTTTCCAGGTAAACTCTGAACATTGTTAACCCGTCAGGGTTGTAATTATTTTTACACTGTAACTGCCGCGTGCATCATAACACCCGGCGTGTACGCGGTGTGACGACACGCAAACTGCACATCCATGTCAGCGCGGCCCGACCGTCCGGCCCATAATGATGAAAGTGGGCATCATCACCGCCCTGCGCGCTTAGCACGACGAGCGAGCGGGCAGAGCAGGCAGACCGCCCTGCTGCACAAAGGCTACAGGGCGGGCGGGGCGGGGCGCATTGGCTCACAATCTGAATAGAGTAAACACACTTTACAGTGGCATGACCTGACCCCGGCGGGGCGGGGTGCGGCGGTGGGGACCGTCGGTCGGTCGAGGGGAACAATAATTGACCCTTCATCAAGATTACGGGCGAGGCAATGGGCCGGCCCGATGGGGCCCCCACCACAATTAAGCCAAAACGCTGTTGTACTTGGAGTCGTAGTAGTGGTTGGCGGTGGTGGTGGTGGTAGTGGTTGTTGACGACGACGACGACGACGACGGCGACCCCGTACCGCGCCCCGCCAGACGTGCAGGGATGGCAGCTGTCCCGGGGAACAAGGAGAGGGCAAGGGGGTGGAGGGTGGCGGCGAGGTAGGGGCGGGGGGGTCATCAGTCGTCGAATCAATGTAGAGCAAGCAGAGCTCTCCGCAGCGATGCCCGACCTCCCCCTCTTCCCCCTGAGCACTCGCTTTGCGGCCGGCACAGGGGCGGCCCCGGTGCAACTCCAGCTGCCCCGCCAACCCTCTCTGAACTTCTCTCTCCGCTCCAACTCCGGGGAGCAGACGGCTGCTGCTGAATCATATCGCATCGGTTTATTTCTCATCCGGAGTCGTGGGTGGAGCTGGCCGGCGAGATACACAGACGAGACGCGCACCGGGGGAGAGGAGGAGGGGGCAACGGAGGGGG
>NW_026267717.1:27105-28126 GCF_000697945.3 Frankliniella occidentalis
CCCCCGGTCCCACGCCCCGCCGCGCTTCTACGCCTCACCCTCCATTCCCTTACTTTACTTTTTTTTGCTCTCTTCCTCAGATTGATGAACGCTATGCCGTCGTCGTCTCACATGAGGAGAGCAACGAGAAGCGAACGCGAAAGGGACGGACGACTTCCGACGAAAACATTGAGCAGAAGGCTGCTTTGCCCGTCGCTCGGTGATGTAAAGAGGGATGGGGGAGGAGGGGGCCGTTACGGAGGAAGGTGAGAGCGGAGCGCCGAGGAGGGGAAAGGTGGAGGGGGGCAACTTTTTATCTCAGTTAGCCCCGCCGAGCCCAATTATTTTGTGGAGCGGAGCGAGAGAACGAAAGAGAGCGAGAGAGAAAGAGAGAGAGTCGGGAACGAAGAACTTCTTCTAAAGGTGGACCGCATGAAGCAAGAGCTCATTTTTGCGCGTTTATGGAGCCACTTGGAAGGCCCATTAACTGAGACGCATGGGCATTTTTAAACACTCTTCCCCCCACCCCCTGCTCCTCCCTCTCCCAACCCCTCCCCCTCTCCCCCTCTCACTCTCTCGCTCTCTCCAATTGTTGGCCGTGCCGCGCCCAATTAGAGCGACAGAGAGCCGCCCGATAGGCGCCCGCGCCTGGCTTTGTCCAGTGGGTAATGCCGCCCTTAACAGCCCATTCCATGAGGTGCGGGGGGGCACTGGGGGGCACGAGGACCCCACCCCGACAAAAAGAGGGGGCAAAGGAGGACAGCTAGCTATAGTGAGGCGAAGGAGAGAGGAGTCTATGACAATTATGTCGTGAGCCGTGTCGGAGAGAAAACACTCGGCGCAACTCCCTCTGCACCTCCTTTTCCTCTCCCTCCTCGTCCTCGTCCCAGGCCTGCTTCTCCTCCTCGACCGCACCACCCCCGCCCGCGCGCTGAACTGTCCGTGCGGACGAGCCAAACAAACTACAGCAGTAGTTGTTCGTCTTGCCTCCCTCGCAACCCCCACCCTCCCGACCCCCCTGCAGCTCGCGGCGGCGTGAAGG
>NW_026267717.1:29557-32316 GCF_000697945.3 Frankliniella occidentalis
CCCCCCCGCCCCCAGTACCTGGGAGCTCCAGTCAGTCCGCTCCACTGAGCCCTGGCCCGCCATGGAGCCGCGTCTCATCCGGACCGGCGGCCGGAGTGGGGCGAGGGCAAACGGCTCGCTCCCCCGAGCTAAAATCAGTGTGGTGCAGTGATTGGAAGAGGAGGAGGACAAGGACGAAGAGGAGGAGGACGAGGACGATGACGAGAAGGACGAGGAGGAAGCGGTGAAAGGAAGCTCAAGGGTCGATATTGAAAGTATCTGCCCGTCCTTAAAATTCACGAAATAACTTTGGAAACCAAGAAAACTTGTTACCGTGGCGGCAGGGAGGGCAGTGGTCTCCTGTCACCTGCGGACGCCTGCGGACAGGGCGATCGAGGACCGTGCGTCACAAGTCTCTCCCGCACACACAAATAAATATATCCACACATACCCACCCGTGACAGCTCCATATCTTCCCCTCCTCCCCTGCCGGCTCCGGCGAGCTGAGTCAAGAGGTGCCTGTTGGTCGACGCGAGGCGCAATTTATCATTGCATCCGCCCCCAGCGCCCCTGCACCCCCGGCGCCACCCTGCACAGCACACCCGGGCCGGGTGGGGGGGGGGGACGCCATTGTACCCGCCTAGGGCCACTCATCGCCCCTCTCCATGCAAAGGGAGGGGAGGAAACTCCAGCCAGGTGGGCCCGGCCAAGGCCCCGGCGGAGAACATCACAGCCTCAAAACTTGTTGTGGTTCTGTAAGGGGTTTATGAGCAGCCCCGGCGCCCCGGGGCCCCGCCCGGCCCCGCCCGGTGCAGGCACAACAAGGCCAGCCGGCTGGCGCCTGATCCCAGCAGATCATTGACACCCCAAGAGCAGCGGCAGGGTATACACGTCTGCAGCAAGAGCAGCACACGTCGCCATATCGCTACGGCTCGCCGACCTCAACAGGTACATTCATGGCGCGCGTAGGCCATCCAAGGAAAGGGGGCGAAGAGGAGGAAGAGGAGGAGAGGGGGCACTCTGAGGTAATTCATAAAAGAAAGCGGCAGCAGCAACGGAACGGAGCAGGAGCTGTGCGGTGGGTGCGGCGGTATGCAGGGCACGGCGGCGCAGAGCTGCAGACGGAGTGAGAGGGAGATGCGGAGGAAATACAAGGGCGAGGGAGATGAACAGCTTGGTGCGAAGCAGGGAGGAGCAGGAGCAGGGCGCTATGGTAGCAATGAACCCCGCCCCGCCACGCGCCGCGCCAGGCATAAACTTGACTACATGTCCTCCGCCGGGGCGGCTGCTGCTGCTGCTGCTGCTGCTGCTGCTGCTGCTGCTGCTGCTGGACCGTCCGTCCGGTAACCTGAGTCGTGGCGGGGGCTGTAAACCGGCGGCATTCCCCCAGCGGGATGAGGGCCATCTCTCTGTGGGGCCGGCCTCCCTGCCTCCCTCTCTCCCTCCCTAGCGTACCCACCCGGCGCGGTCATGGCGAGGTTTCCCTTTCATATTTTCGCCCGGCCGCGGCCTGCGTATCGAATCACGCATTCATTTGCCTGCCGGAGGGAGTGGAGCGGGTCGGACGTATCGGTGCGCTCCGGGCGCCGTCATATTGTTAGCCATAACGAGGGCAGCAATAACCAACGCCAAAAGTCATTTTACGATACCCTCTTTTCGAGCAGCAAACCCACCGAAAAAAAATCGTGAGAGGGGGCGCTATGGGGGTTGGGGGGATACTGAGGAAAGAAAATAGGGGGGAAAATGGCAGCGGGCAGGGCAGCCGAGAAAAGGGCAGCAGGACGACGACGGTCCGACTGGCGGGGGGCAGAGGGGAGGGTTCCAAGGTCCGCTAAGCGCGCGCGCCGGCGACATTCTCTGGTGGCAGCTCCAACACGGGCAGGCAAGCCTCGCGCAGCGAGTGGCGCCAGAGGCACGTAGGAGAAATGCGTCCACCCCAGCGTCGCACCGAGACACGCAGCAGCGCCCTCACGTAAACAGTGAGCACAGCGCGCTCTGTCTCTCTCGCACTCACAGACACGCTCGCGAGAGCACTTGTCGTGATGGGGACCACGCCACAGTGCCCTTTACCCGCCGCCACCACCCGCAGCCATCGCGGCCGGGCTGAACACGAGCGAGATCAGTCACAGCCACACGAGCTGACAATGCAACCGTAGTGCTCAGCACTGAGTAAGGGGCGGGACATGTTAGTGAAATGTGGATTGTTTTATGAGAAATTCCGGGGTATAATGTTAAAAGCATACAACGTCGTTACCTAGCAAGCTACGAAGAAAACGGATGCTTCGCAATGCAAAACTTATTGGGATTCAAAAGTGAAGTTGCCTGTACGAACTCTGCAGTAGAGATAAAACACATGTTATTCAACGATATTTTTTTAAACGAATAAAAACTGATTGCGTTCCTCTCTCCGCATTGTTGAGAATATCTGTACCTTCAAGCCCCTGCCAGCTCGAGGGATAGGCCACCATCTCAACTTCAATGCACTGCGATGAAGAATTTGCCTACCCATCAGGCGCCTCAACCTCGCAGGAAGCAGAGCTAGGACTCCGATTAGACTAACTTTTTCTCGGTCTTGCTTTGAAGGACCTCTGCATATATTTGCTCTCTGCAATTCCCCGCTTTATAGCTAATTCATTTATTTTTGGTGGGTTACCTCGGCATTGTGCTCATCTATTCCCCCCAAAGCCGAGCCTAAAGCACACAAGCATCAGAACACGGGCCAAAGGCTGGGGTGCAGACCAACAGGGCACCGGCCAGCATCGGCTCCCGGGGGGCCAGGG
>NW_026267717.1:32441-47670 GCF_000697945.3 Frankliniella occidentalis
GGCGGGCGGGCGGACAGCGGCAGCGGACAGCCAGAGCGCACCGACAAACGGAAGTCCATTAGAGACGAGAGGATGAAACGCAAACAAGGTGCCGAGGAAATGAGAGGAGCGGAAGAGAGGGGGGCGAGAGTGAGACAGAGAGAGAGGGGGAGGGGGTTCGGAATGGAACGAACGAATGGAACAGGAGGTAAAAAAGCAGAGGGAAGCGCAGGGGTGGGGAGGGCGGGGGGAGAGCTGGCGACACAACACAGAGAGAGGGGGACTCATCCCCTACCTCCGCTACCCTCTGCAAACTCGCCGGGACCGCCGCCACCACCGTTATCGTTGTGTTAAAGCTGGCCGCTCCGCCCCGCCGCGCCCAAGACAACACCCCACCTCAACGACGCCGCCAACGACGCCCCGCTCGCCGTATTGCAGTAATCAAGATTAATCAGCCACCCCCCCCCCCTTCCCCTCCCGGGGGCCGGGATATTGTGCTTCATTACCGCGTCATGTGTAACCACGCCCCCGTCAGTTACCAGCGGCAGCGGGCGGTAGCTGCCCCGTGGGGCGGCGGCGGTAGCGGCCCGGGGCCGGGCTGGGGGCCCCAGGCGGGCCCGGCCCAGGGGCGGGCGCGGGGGCGGGGCGGGGCTGACGGGGTGTGACACCTAATGCGAAGTGGCGGCCGGCGGCGGCGTAGCGAAGCGGACAGGGCGTCAAGGGTACACGCATTTGAAGGGCAGGGCCCGGGAGGCAGGGGGAGGTAGGGCAGGCAGGGCACCTTGAGGGCGCCGGGGTGCATAAAATTAATCGCACTTACAATGCCGGCTATATGGGGGTAAAGTGTGGAGGAGGGGGCGTTGGGCGCACTTTGTGCTAAAAGTGGTGGAGGGCAGTTACACGGCGGGAAATGCGCCAGATCGTGACTTACCACGAGCACGGCCGTCGGCCGGGGCGCAGGGTGCAGTTGAGTTGGCGAACTTACCTGAAAGCAAAAGAGGAAAAGAGTGAGTTTGGTTGTTTGCGGCGACCGGTTCAGCTGCGCGGGGAGTGAGGGGGGGGCGGGCGTAGGCTGTAGTGGACGGGCCGACATGGGCCTCGCATAATACCCGCTCTCATTCAAAGCATGACGAGTTATTCGGACGCGCCCCATCAGATAAAGCAGGACAGGGGCGGCCTAGAGCCGAAGCGGTCGTGAGTGTGGTCGGCACGGCCCGGCACAGCCGCACCGTACTTGTTGGGGCAACGCAGGCCACGCCATACTAGCGACCCACTTCAGCTGTATTTCAAGCGCCAGCGACGTATATTGCGAGGCAGTGCACTGCGCCAACCCCACCGCCCCCTCCATCCCCGCCCGCGACAGTCTACCACACAACCACATTTTTATCATTTTATTTTTTCAATTTATGTACTTTCCTTCCCCCCTGTTTTTCGCCGCTAATTACAGCTCGTACACCCGTCGCGTCGGCCCCGGTCGGCCCCGGTCGGCCCGGCGGTGTTCGGCGCCGCGACAAGCTGCCGTAAGTTATTCGGCGGAGGACGACGGTAACGACGTAACAAAACGCTTTATCTGGGCCGGCAGCTCGGCGACACGGGGCGCCCGGGGCGCGGCCGCCGCCGTCGCCACGGAGGTCCTATCCCACCACATCGACCCGCCGAGCGGCAGCCTCAGGACGACCACCGCCGGGGCAAAGCGCTGACCAATGTGATCGCGAAGAGGTGGGGGAGGCCGGGGACGGGCGTTACGGGCGGCGATCAGGGGGAGAGATAGAGCCCCCTACGTAAACACGGCTGCCTGCTCTAGCCTCGCTCCCAGGCGCTCTCCAGCCCTCCTACTTCTCTACTCTTTCGATGCGGTCCTCGTGGGCGCCGCGCCGTCCACGAGGACGAGGTGGGGGAGGTGTCCGAAGTGTCCGCCAGTGCCAGCGGGGCGGCGGGGCGCCGAGCTCCTGAGTGCAACGCTTGCTGCGGGCGTCACCGCCACCGCCGGCCGGCCTTTCATCTCCGTATCTTCATCCAGGCGGCGAAAGGGGTCCGGCATGAGGGGCAGGGGGGAGGGGGGGGGGGTGCCGGCCGCGCCGGGCGAGGACAAGGTGGCCCTGGGGCCAGCAGCAGCAGACTGTACAGAGCGGCGCGGGGGCGGGACGCTCCGGAGGGGTGAGGGCCCAGCTCAACTCGGACCGAGATAGAGAGAGGTCTCAAAGCCAACTGCCACCCCGCCTCCACCTCCACCCCTGCCGCCAGGCCAGAACGCCGGCCCCCGCCACATGGCACAGGCCGGGGGGGCCGCCGAGCGGGGGCTCCAACGCGCCCCAAAGGCCAGGTCCAGCCGGTCCAGCAGCCCAGTCCCAAAGCCCCGGCCGAACTCAAAGCAGGCCGAAGAAGCAGGCAATGTCACTGGTGGGCAGTGGGCATCACCTGTGGCCTTAACCTCCCCAGCAGGACACTTTACATTGACTGAGGATACCGAACCTACAGTTCAAGATCCAACGCAGGTTAGTTGATACGTAAAGGCGAGAGTGGGGACAAGGACAGTATTGCTTATTCTTACCACTAAAAACTAAAACTAGGTACTGTACAAGTGATCAATTTTCCCTAAATAAAGGTGAGGCTCGAGTGTGAGAATAGAAGGTTCCCGCTCTGCGCGTTTCGAGAAGAAGTAAGGAAATCAGGACCGGAACCAGTATGAAAAGTCCCCATATTTTTCCTATTTAATAGTTCATTTTAACAGAACTGTCCTCGAGTAAGTCCATTGTAATTACGAAGGTTCATTTGCACTAGTTTTTACCGTAATTTCGAAACTGTTTCCGGTGACTATTTCCTTAATTCTTCTTGAAATAGACACAGCGGGAACCGTCTATTTTGTCGACCGCCTATGTGTGAATCGTTTCACTCACCGGCAGGTGAGCTTGCAAGTGCACTTTTCAGAGTGAAAACCGAGGTTTAGTCGGAAAAACAACGCACCGTGGAATAATGTTGGAGGAGGTAACTATCCTCCCTTGAACGAAGCACAATATTTTCATTATTGAAGAAAGTAGGTTTCCATAACCTCTTTGTCACATAATCAAAATGGAATACGTTGAATAATGGCACTCGAGCACAAGAACAAACGTGAGTATAGTTATTGTTTAAAGTATAAAACGATTAAATTATTACTGAACCTTTTCGTGTCCGGTTTTAAAGTGTAGTCACAGTCGTTTCGTCTGCACGACGTACACGGCGAAGTTTCTTCCTGCCATGAAGCAAGAATGGTGGCTCGTAGCGCTCCTTTTGTTGTCTCAGTAGCAGAAAACTCCATATGATATTAGCACACGCACATCCATAAACAATCGGACACGACACTTCACGACACAAACAACCGGACACAACACTCTTGACATCACGACCTGGCAGCGACCTGGGTCGGGTGGGTTTTCGTGTTACGGTTATACGGCACGGCAGGCGAACGGAGGGAGGGAGAGAGCGCGCACGACGTCAACAATCTCCCCCGACCTTGCCGGTGAGACGCTCGGTTGACAGTCCGCCGCCGGTGAGACGCGCTAGGCAACTGATGTAGCGCATCACAACAACTGGGCACGAATCGCTACAGAGTGGTGCCACCCTTCGGTCGCGTTGCGCGTCCCATGTACCCGCTTGGGGACTGGGCCCCAGCCTAGCAGCGCGCCGCAAGGTATCTGTCGGTCTATCGAGAGGTCAGGCTGTCAGTCGATCGGTTGAGGCAGGTGTATGTCGAGGTGTCGATGTGAGGCGGGAGATCGACGGTAATGCTGGATTTAGTCTCGTGAGACCCGTTGCCTCACGGTGGGGCGGCCTCACTGAGATCGCTTCCCTCAGAGGTTTTCAGCCAATCGCAGACCTCAAAAACTTCTGTGATTGGCTGAAAACCTCTGAGGTAAGCGATCTCAGTGAGGCCGCCTCACCGTGAGGCAACGGGTCTCACGTGACTAAATCCAGCAGAATTAGGGATGGAAAACTAAAGATCGATTAGTCGTTTAATCGATTAAAGCAACTCAATTAATCGTAAAATTCGATCAATCATTTGGCGCCAAATAATCGTTTAATCGATTAAAAAATTATGATTAATCGATCTTTAAAAACACGCGGAAACACGGAGAAATATCAAAATAATCTATGAGGTTCGACCGCAGCGACAACCAACCAACTCTGCGGCCGTGGCCTGTGTGAGAACAGGGCTTGCCGTGCCGCTCCGGCTCCGCTCCGCTGCCTACCGACCCCTCTCCCATCCCCTCCACTCGACGCGGCGCTGCCAACGCCACAAAGATTCTGTCGTGAATCTTCATTCATATTTTCTCGCTTTAGTCAACTTGAAACCTAGATTAGAGAATTCTTTGCGAAGAAAAGTTTGTGATGAATTGTTTCTGGGCATTTTTATTTGTGGAAGAGGATACGCTTATTGGTTATTGGAGTAGCAACAGTCGGTAACACTTTTGCGGAACGCTCGTCAACTGTTCTGTACAAAGTCGATTCGGGCTATTCAACCGGGCCAACAACTATCTACAGCGCGTGCATCAGAAACTGTGGTTTGGACGAAAGCGAGTTGGTTCATGGCGGGCGGGAGGCAGGTTACAGCTCGTATGTGTGAAATATTTGTGCAAAATGCCACCGAAGCAAAGTCCTGCCTGGGATTATTTTACCAAGACCGGGACCGGCAAAAACGTTGTAGCTCAGTGCAAGAAGTGTCCTACTAAATACACTAACCCCGCTACGTCGCAACTGTACTACCACTTGGAGAATGTGCATCACATTTTTTTGGATAAGCTACAATCTAAGAAGAAGCCTTCTCGTGCACCTGCTAGGTCAGAGTCAGAAGAGTTTAATGCTGATGATCCACAAGCACCTGATCTGGTTAGTAATAAAGAGAGGTTATTGTGTCTCGGGCTCAAATCCTACTCTGTTTACAAGCGGAGGAAATCAATCGACTTGTGCTGTGTGTGAACAGCAGCAGTACTGGCGGCCATGTGTTTTTTTGCTGTCAGTGACTTGAAATGCCTTTCCCGTATCAGTTGGAGTCGAAATTTAACAAAAAGCACGTAAATATTTTACTTTCGTTTGATCGACATGTATCTGTGTGTCAGGGCCAGGGTGAAGGCGGCCAGGCTGGTAATGCAACCGGAGCAGACACTGCTGCGCCTCGCCGCGCTCGTTCTGCTGCGAGCTCGTCGGCCGGGTCCGAGGCCAGGGCAGCTTCCTCATCGGGGACCTCACAGGCCCAGGGATCAGGGTCGTTCAGCGAAGGGCCGCTTGACAGATGCCTCAATAATTCTGCAGCTTTCTCAAGTAAGTTCCAGTAGATTGTGAGCACACAAATAATGTTTTTTTGTTAGTGAACTTTTCAACATGACTAATTTTACAAATCATACTTTTTTTAAAAAGGAGGAGGAACGCGGTATGAGGAGGTAACAAACGCCCTTCTATACATGGTCACCCAGGACAACATGCCCAGCTCCACCGTGGAACGCAAGGGGTTCAAAGTATTCACCCGCAGCTTGCAACAGCGCTACAAGCCCCCAAGTGAACCCACCCTCACCAAGAGACTGGAGCTGAAGTACGAGGAGTTGAAGGAGGCGTATAGGAAGAAGCTGGCCGCTGCCAGGGGCATATGTCTCACAACAGACCTATGGACCCACAAGAACACCATGTCCTCGCACCTCGGCGTTGTTGCCCATTTTCGTGAAGGTAAGAGGGGACGCCGGCCGTCGCCCATCGGCAAGGTGCGTCCCGGGGACGCACTTTGTGGAATCGTACGATATTAGCTATTAGCGCCGATATTAGAAAACTAATGTTCCTGGTTTTGTTTCAGGTTTGAAAGTGAGAACAATCGAGATTGCCGCGCGGCCAATGCCGGAGTCAAAGTCAGCTGAAAACATTCAAGTCGCCCTCCGGGAAATTTGTAGGGAATGGAATATTGACTATGCTAATGTTCGAGGGGTCGTGACGGACGGAGGGGCAAACATTAAAAATGCTGTGCGCAACGAGTTCGGCAGTGATAAGCACATTGAGTGCGTTGCTCATAAGATCAACAACATCGGGCAGGCAGCGCTCGGTTTGAAGGAAACAAAAGCACCATCAGAGGAGCCTACATTTGAAGATATCGCGGATGAACTCATTGACATCCCCGAGGACGAGGAGCAAGCTATTGACGCCCTCGACGATCTGACTGAAGAGACTGATGACCGAATGTGTAAGTTTACTTCGTTCTATCACGGGTTGTCACTCGTTTAAGTAACGCTTTTCCTGTTTCATGAAACACGTTTTTACTTTCTCCCATGTAGCCACTACCCAAATAAGAGCACTTCTTATGAGGGTCAAGAAGATAGTGAGATTCTTCAGAAAGAGCGAGGTGGCAACCTCCGAGCTCATCTCTCTTCAAGAGGCAGAGGGGAAGAAGCGACACGAGTGCAGGAAACTAATCCAAGAAGTGCGGACCCGTTGGAATTCTGCGTTTGAGATGGTTGATCGCTTTCTGGACCTATCCGAGCATGTCAGTACTGCCCTGCACCGGATTACAATGAGGCGCTCCAGTCGTGCTACACCCCCTACTATGCTGAGACCGGATGAGCAGGATATTCTAGTCGAAGTCCGAAACCTACTGCGGCCACTAGCAGAGGCAACAAAACTTGTCAGCACTGACAAGTGGGTCACCATTAGTTCTGTGATTCCACTTGTGCATGCCATGAAGAAGGTAAGGTGAATCCAATGAGTGGCATTACAATCATACTTTGATTAATGACGTTACCGGGAAAAGTTACATATTTGGTTCTATTTATTTTACTTTTAGGAAATTGACTCCTTTAAGCCTGTTAGCGACCTAGGAAGAAGTCTACAGAAGAAACTGCTGGAAGAGATAGGCAAGAAATTTTCGGGGATCGAGATGCTGCGACCGTATGCAGGTGCAACGCTGCTGGATCCTCGGTTTAAGCAGTGGGCCTTCGATTCAACTCGAACATCTGCTGCGATCATCAACCACATCGGTAAGCACAACATCTACTTTTGTCTTTACGGTTTAATATAGAGGCATATGTTTCCGGTGGGAATTCCCTCTGGTGACAGCTCAGGCATTCGCTGATCTCTCACGCAATTTGTTTCACACAGGTCAGAAGGTGGCCGCTAAGGTGGAGGAGAACAGCCGTCGCTTCGAGGCAGCCATCAGGCAGCGTCAGGAAGAAGCTGCAGAGGATCGGCCCCAGAGCGGTATCATGGCTGCCATGGACCGTATTATCCAGCTGAAGACCGTTGGTGCCCCGGACCAAGAGCGCGCTACTCAAATGCCATCCCAGCTGAAAAACTATCTTAGTTTGATGCCTGTTGACCGGCACAGTAATCCTAATCCCATTGAGATATGGGAAAGTATGAAGTCAGGAATGGAACAGCTGTACGAGATTGCTTTGGACTACCTACCCGTTTTTGCCACGTCGGTCTCATGCGAGAGGCTATTCTCGCACGCAGGCCTGATTGCTACAACGCTAAGAAACAGGATCTCTCCCGAGCACATCAGCATGTTCGTCTTTCTCCGGTCCGTCGATGAGGAGATGTGGGGAGTAGAAAAGTTTCTGTGATCATACAATTACTATTCATTTCCAAGCAAGCAGCTTTTACTAAGGCAAAAGTGAAGTGGAGCTATTTCAGTAATTTTTATGTCACTGTGACTTCTTTCAGCTGTTGGCCACTAGTCACTACACAGCAGTTTCTCTTGTGTTTCTTTTCGTTTTTTACTAATGTACAATGAAACTTAAGTTACCTTTTATTTAAGTTGTTTTCTAAGTTTATAGATCTGACTATGACTTCACGTTATGTGTCTGATGAAGATTTTAAGTTTTTTTGTTTGTATCACATATTCTAACTGAATATTTTAACAATTTTTACTGTGATGTTAATAAATACAGTATTTTCCATGCATATTTTGATTTATTTAAGCATATCATTAATTTAAGCATGTTCGAAAGCCATATCTAGCAATTTTGGGTGGATTTTTAAAAATATCGATTAATTGATTGATTAATCGATCTAATCGATTGAAACAAAGCGATTAGTCGTATTTAGTCGGTTAAGTCGTTTTCAGGTCGATTAACGATTAATCGATTAAAAAAAATTAGTTTTCCATCCCTAAGCAGAATACCCAGCAGCATCTTAGGAAGTTGATTTGTTGATTCAAATCTAATAAACACAGATGGGGCGATGTTGTTGGTCGACTAACCTAACCCGGTTAGCTCAACGTCTCATCTCACCGTCGAGTCAAATAAAGCATTCCGGTAAAGCTGAAATGCAGAAGAATGCGGGGAACAAGAAAACGGAAATCGCTATGCTTTAACATGGTGACTTCCGTTTTCTTGTTCCCCGCATTCTTCTGCATTTCAGCTTTATCGGAATGCTTTATTTGAATGAATCAACGAAGGCATGTGGTCGATGGCTAACAAAACAGTCATTGGCAATCATTACAACTATTAAGTCGTCGGTTTAAACATGTTCAACGTTCCGTGAGGGTTGGGAGATCAGCCGACCGATCGCCCGCCTCACCTCGACCGATCGACTGACAGCCTGACCACCTGATAGACCTCGATAGACCGACAGATCTCCCGACCTAACTTTTCTTAACAGAATGCGCCCCAAGTTATTGTTCCTTTCGGGGAGAGACTTAGGCAGTCGCATCGCAAGTAAGGCATCAAACAGAATGAAACTTTTTCGGTCAGTCGAGTACTGGGCTTCGCTGCTGTCGCCCGACCAATAATAAGTAACTAAGCCGACAGTATCTCTCAGCCACACTCAAAGGTAAAACAAAATGCTCAATTTTATTTTATTTTTCTCTCTCTCTTTCCTCCAAGACGAGAGAGATGATGCTGGCCTCCACTCTACCCCACTCCGCACAGCCAGCAGCTGGCTGGTGCGACTCACGTACGGCCACCAGAGCATTTGCGGTGCCCCCCAGCCAGCAGACACCCCGCGCCGACCCGCCCCGCCCCGCCCCGGCTGAGCGTCCAGAAACTATTCCCCGCCCGGGCGGAGGGAGGGGCACTCCAGGCTGCTGCGGGAGCTGCCGGGGCCCAGGCCATGGCCAGGCGAGGAGCCCGGAGGAGCCTCGCCCCGCTCAGCCCAGCCAAGCCCGGAGGCCCGGCCGAGTCAGCAGAAATAAGTTTCAATATCAGGCTGGAAGGGGAGGGGGCAGAGTGGGGCAACCGCGACAAACTTGCGGCTGCGGCGGGGAGGAGGGGGAGGGGGATCCTTTCACCCACTCACACGCCCTGCAGCCGGCGGGTACCAGCCGCCCGGCAACAACAGCCCATTTCTCTCTGCTCGAACTGTAGTTCTCCCCCATCCCACTTACCTCCGTCGCATCGCCCGCCCCTCTCAAGCCCCCTCCTCTAATCCATGGCCGCGCCGCCGTCCTCCCAGTTACCTTAGCCTTGGCCGTCGCCATCCTCTCCGCTGCCTCAGCCCCTCGTTGCCGTCCCCAGTCTCCTCGCCCTCTCCGTCGACGTCCTCTCAACCACCTTGCCCTCCGTCCTCCCGGCTAGCTTGCCCTTCTCCCCCTCCCTCTGCTCTCCTCGCCCCTCGTCCTCGTTGTCGTTGCCACCCGCCTCCCCCTCCCTTCCGTCTCATTTGACAAGAGGCCCCCGCCCGCCCCCGCCACGCTTGGCCGAGCCGCTTCGCTCCGCTCTTCACTGGCAGCCACAATTCGCGAACCGAGCCGGGCAGAGCGCCGCCGCAGCCGAGGCGCCGAGCGCGGCGGACTCTCCAGCTTAATTTGAGGACGAGTCTCGCGACACGCCGAGATGTAGATGACGTTTTCGACCCGCCGCCATCGCCCTCCCTCATTCACCCGGGCCGGGGGTGGGCGGGCGTGGAGGGCGGGGCTCCCTTCTGATCGGGTCGCCAGCTTGCTTTGAGATCGGTCTCACTCTGCAATCGCTCTGCAGAGCTCGGCTTCCGCCGTAAGGCTGACAGTGTCCACAGCTGCACAGATGACGACGGGCAAAGCCGTTCGCTTGAAGCTGAAAGTGTTTCTGGGTGAAACGTTCACGAGCCACATAGCTATGCATTAACACACTGCAAGCAGATCAGAGAGGTCGTCTGCTTCTGCCCCCCCCCCCTCCTCCCCCTCCTCCTCCTCCTCCTCCTCCTCCTCCTCCTCCTCCTGCTCAAAGCCGGAGAGTGCGAGAAAGTGATAGTGCCCTCCGTATTGCACATGGATGCCATTTGCGTCTGGAGACGGGGTTGGTGGGGGAAGGAGGCGTCCTTTTCATGAAATGTGACGTCTGCTGTGAGTCCCCCTCCTCTCCTTCTCCAAGCTCCTCTCGTCGGAGAGAAGAGAGGGGCACCGCGATTTGCGCCTCTGCCTCTGCGCCTGCAGCCCCGGCGCAAGCCCCGGCGCAAGCAGAGCCACCCGCCTTGCGACCTCAAATGCCTTCCCTCCATCATGTGCGGCCAAATTGGATGGCCGAAATGTAGCAACTTGACGAATATCACCGCCGCCGCCGTGCTGACTCGCGCGCGCTCCGTTCTCTTTCTCCCTTACCCTCCCCCTCTCTCTCGTTTATTTTTTTCCTCTGGCGCTCCTCTTCTGGAACTTGCCTCACTTGTAATACTCTTTCTCTCTTACCCCTACTTTGTTCTCTCTCTCTCTCCCTCTCACTCCCTCAACTAATGCACGCGACGACGAATCACAGAGCAGCTTCCTTGTTGGTCCCTGCCCCCCCCCCCCTCTCTCTCTCTCTCTCTCTCTCTCTCTCTCTCTCTCTCTCTCTCTCTGTCTCTGTCTCTGTCTCGCTCTCCTTTAACCAAAGCGTGAAAGGTTTGGGTACAATGGGCCAAGCCAACCCCGAATCTCTTATTGAAAACAGGAAGAAACAACCACCATCGAGGTCGAGTTCGTTCCGCCCAGCAGGTCCGTACCTCAACAGGTCCGACTGCCGCGTACATTTCCCGTATACGCATTCTCGACCCCGAAAAGGTAGCGCACTAGGTCCAAATAAGCGAAAGCACCGCCGCGCAAACAGCACGGTGCCCTGCTGGTGCTGGGGCGGCCCACCTGCATCATGCGGCAGCGGCACCATGAAATGTCGAGGGCAGGAGGGCGACAAACAAGCGGGCGCGGACGAAATGATGTTTCAGTCGGTAAATATCCATAAGTTTAATGAAAATCGCGATGCTCACCGCATTTCCAGCCCCCTCCCCCCTCCGCTGCGTCCACTCGCTCCCCGCCGCTTTATATATCAGCCTGCCCCGGGCGCGGCGTGGCAGTAAACCTCGTACATTGTGGAGCGGCCGGGCAGTGCGGGTGGCCCAGGGGCCGGGGGCGGCGGGGCTGCGATGCGAGCAGCGCGGCTGGGAGAAAGGGGCTGATTCTCGTCGCCTCCAAAATGCAAAGAGCAGCTGCAAATCTTAAATAAATCTAAAGAAATCTCATATTAGCTGAAGGATGTTGCCGCGTTGACGAGTCAATGAGTCATCCGCGCTCACTAAAAGCGTTCTGTTTGCGATTCGCTCCAGACTGTTCGCTTTCAGCTCGGTGCAGCGGCACAAAAGGCTCGCTCAGCTCATGCCGGCCAAACCTAGTCCGAACGAACAATCCCTCGTCCCTCGTGTCGCGTGAAAGGTTCGCGTTCGCCTCTCTCTCGCGAGTCCCGGGTTCCCGTGCGGTTGCGGTGCTCCCTTGGAAATGGGTCGCGAGGACGGGGAACTGGAATACAGACGGGCGAACTTTCGTACAACTTGTGGCTGGCATGAGGGACGCGGAGATAGGATTGAGCACCTTTTAAAATGTGCTGCAGCAACTTTACCGCGAGTACGGGTGATTTCGAAGCATAAAGAGAGCAAATACATTCGGAATGAGAACGAGCATAAAGCCGCAAAGCGTGCGGCCACCCACCTCCTCGTTCAGCGCAACCCGCAGCGCATCAAGAGTGGTTCGTTTTGCTACCAAAAAGCAGACAATTCATTCCGAGTGGAGGAGGGCGTGGGCTGGTCTCTTCAGAAGAGGGGTATAAACGTTTCCCTTTCCAATCAGAATTGAGCAGAAGTACCGTGTTGTCGTTGCCCCCCTCCCCTCCTCTCTCCCTCTCCCCCTCTCTCTGAAAGTGTTCACAGCGATGTCGTCACTTCAATAGAGTAAGGAAAGAGTGTAAAAAACCAACGGGCGCAAATAGCAACTCTGGTCATAAATGGTAATTTCTCCCTCTTTTTATTTTATTAACTGAGGGAAAATTACGCGAAGCTGGATGGAGCAAAACCAGGCGGCTGCAGCGTTGGCGGCACGTTCTTGTCGCGCTCGGTGATTACACAGCAGTGTAGCCTTCCGGCCCGATAAACAAGGCACCCCGCCCCGCCCCGCCCCGCCCGCCCCGGCGCGCCAGCAGCAAGTCGCATGCAAACACCTTCCTCCGATGGCCCCGCCACCCCGCCCGGCCACGGGCCCCGGCCGGTCCATGAAGGTGAGGGGGCGGGAGGCCCTGGCCAGCGTCGGCGAGCCGGGATTGGGGTAGTAGGGGGTGGGGGGGTCTCCTGGAGCGATACCGCCCTTCGAAATAGTCCCAATCGACTCCCGCTGCCTCCAATAACTCCCTTCTCCCTCCTCGCCGTGCCCGTTTCGCCTTGTCCCGCCTCCAGTCCTTATTCCCCTGCTCCAGACCCCTTGCCGTGCTGCCCCTGCCCGGCCGGTCCTACGGTCCCATTCCGGGGTGCCTTTGTCGCTCTATTCAAAAGGGGTTTTGTTGGAAATGGTGCGGATTTACGTGGCTATAACTACTTGCAACAACGGGCTCCCCGCTCTCCCCGCCGCCCCCTCCCCCTCTCCCCCGACTCATATCGCATTGCCGGTGCCGTGCTTCCGCTCAATCGAGGATTGCGCGGCCCGTACCTCCCGCTGCAGCTCGACTGCTGCTCCTGCTGACTGAGCCGCTGCAGGGAGGCCCGGGGGGAGGCCCGCGGCGATAGGGGGCTAGGGCCTGTGCTTTCAGGAGATCCAGGAAAATGATGCCCAGAAAAGAAAAACGTGATCGAGTACGAGTTGCCTCCTGACCTAAGACTGCCACCAAAGTGCCAAAAGTACGTTAGCCGTTCAGCATACGTGCACACTTAATGGTTATGAACTTTTTTTTTCGCAGCTTTTTGTAATTCTTAGTACCACCTGCGCTGTAGCACATTATTTCAAGTGCAATTATGAACAATTTTTTCCATTACTGCGTTCAAAAATTTAGTTAAGAGCGCAGGTACAGACATAAATAGTGTACTTCGGCTAACGGGGGATGAAGAAGAGCGGATAAAACAGAAACGTTCACGATTGGTCGAGTTTCCCGCCTCTACGTAACGCCATTAGTTGGGGTAAAGGCTCGACCAATCACGAACCTTTATGTTCTACCCGCTCTTCTTCTTCCTCCGTTAGTCGAAATACACTTATACTGAAGTGTGTGTAAATAAAATAAGTGTGAGAGTAAAGGAGAGTAAAGGTTCTCGGAGGTTCGATTTTCTTTCTACCAGTATTTTCATATCTACAAACTTTTCTTCAATCGCTCTTATCACGACGGTGGCTAGAACCACCTTCCACCTCTCGCTGAATTTACAAAGGCAAATCAAGTTCTCAGTGATTGCCCCAAGTAGTAGAGTCCATTTAAAATTCACACCGCGTTTCGTCTTTCGGGTCTTTTTTTCTTTGCCTTTCATTGAAAAGTGCGTGCCGGGCAGCCGTCCAGGAGCTCCGCCGACCACCGGTCCATCGCGCGGTTATGAACACGTCAGCTGACCGTTACAGGGAGCCGGGGGCCTTCACGTCAGCTCATGTCCCCCTCACGGCCGCCACTGCCCCCTCGTTCTCCCAACAACCTGAGACACTTTCCCGGGATCCACCCACGGTCCATGTCGATGCCAGCCCAGCCCGGCTCACAGCTGCACTAGGGCCAGAGGGGGGAGGGTTTACTAACTGCGCTGTCGCCGCACATTTTGAGACCTGTCAATTCTAGTCCATCAGCCGACACGCCGGACAAGCCCGCCTGCCACACTGGCCTGCCCCGGCAGCCTGGCCCCCCAGAGAGGGTGGGGCGGGGCGGCTCGAGTGGCGATACACCGAGGTGTGGGTCGGGCAGATAAAGTGGCGGGGGAGGGTCATGTGAGGCTGATCCCTGGGCTGGGCCCCGCCACCGGCGCTCGGCCCCACCACGCCCCACCACGCCACGGCGCCGCCACGGGACTGACACGTTTGACTGACTGGAAGATTGGCCATTTCCCCCGAGCGAAGGCCGAGGCTACCCTTCAGCTCCGCCACGCCCCGCCACGCCCCGCCCCGCCATGCTCTGCCCACCCCGCCCCACCGGCCCACTGCTGTATCGCCGTGTAATCCCGTCCGATTGATTTGTGGTTGGCCCCCGGGCCTGGCGCGGCCGGCGAGGCGGTGGTGGTGGCAGGCGGCACTCGGTACCTAGCGGCACTTTGCAAGTTCAGCGAGGGGGTGGGGGGGCGGCATCCATTCCGCAAGTTGGCAAACATTTCAGCAGACGTGTTGATGGCGAACGCCGCCGCCGAGATGGGGGAGGAGTGCGGGCGAAAGACGCGGCATTTCCCCCCGCCCTGCTCCCCGAGTACCAACCAGAAGTAAGTGCCCACCCCGTCATCCCGTCCCGGGGCACACTGGAGTGGAAAGATTTTGGTGCATTGAAAAAAACAAAATCGGTGGGCGGGGGAGCGACGGAATAATCGCAAGTGACGCAAGTGAACAAACGGCAAACAAAACGGCAGCAATTTGTCATCGAATCACTTCGCCAGACAAGTCCATCCCTCTCTGACGAGCAGGGATTCCTCCGGCCCCGATGCGCCCGAGCGCCCCGCAACACGCTCGGCACGGCCGAGGCACGGCGGCCGAGGTGATGTGGTTGGGGGGAGGAATGTAAAAAATGACGGGTGGCAGTTGACTTAATCGCTGGCCATTTTTTTAACAGTGTGCCAGTGGGGGCCATACGGAGATATGTCCACTCACCCGACCCGACTCGGCGAGCAGGCGGGCACCATCGGGGATGAAAAATTCCCCCGGCTTGTGAAGAGGCCACGATGCTGCCCCCGTCCCGGCCCGGCCCGGCCCGGCCCAGCGCCCAGCGCGGCCAATGGGAGGGCAACAAATCATGTTTGGTCCATTCAGATACAGCATCTCCTCTATCATGCTTCCTTGAGATGGCGTACTGCGGTCCAGATTGAATAGCGAGGGCCCGGCTCCGTGGACTTCATCAGTCGTGCCCCCCGTCCCCCTCCC